>NC_064553.1:4316712-4616712 GCF_023856365.1 Brienomyrus brachyistius
AAGATGAGAAGAACCACACGCCGAACGTGGCATTAAACCAGTGAGGCAAGCATTTACGCTCGGTTTCCATATTTAGATTTTAAAGAAACTTGCTCATGTTTTATAATACATTGCTGGTATAAAAGACCCGTCCTTCTCATCCCCCACCGTCGTCACGGAGAGGTTTGTTTTAAATGGCAAACTTCTATGGCACATGCGCTATTTATATCCCGTGAGCTCAGTGTTCCTCCTTCCTCACTCAGACGCTTCCAAGTGCGCTAGTAAGTGAAAACCTGTCACGTCTCTCTCGTACCGCGGCTGCTGGGTTTGTACTCGCCTCTCGATGAGTCTCATTCTGGCTCAGAGGCTTTTGCAGCTTTTATGATGTTCCCAAAAAAAAAAATAAAAATGGAACTCGCAAAGACGCAGAGGAGGCTTTGGGACAGTGGGTTGGATCTCCTAAAGCGGAATGAAATTATTACTCGCATTGGGCGAGATGTTCAGTCCTTCCATGAGTGTTAACAGGCCACCCAACAATTGCTGTGATTGGTTATTCCATATTTGAGGTGGGAAAACTAGCATATTACAAACAGTTTCCAAACATAGATAATATACATGGAAACCTACAGGAATTGTTTCGTAAATCCCAGAATTTCCAGAGTTTTTATTTTTCCAGCCACATACATCCAAGCCAGAGGTGGCGCTAGCGAGTCACGAAAACACAACATGGTAGATGGTGCAGAAGCAGGAAAAGGAAATGATGGTTGCGTGTAAGTTAATGGCCCTGCCACACGTCCAACCATGCCTTTCACTTTCTCCACCTCTCCTCGTTCCCTCTCTCCTTGTACTGCCCTTCTGCCCACCACCACAATAATTTTCAATTAAATTACGTTTGTTTCGTAGTTGTTTTTTTTTTTCCCGTTTACTTGACACATTGAGAATGAATAATTAACATACCATAGCATGACACACATAATTAATCCTGTGGCCTGAATCTCTGATGATCTTTGAACACTGACGATGCTTTCTTCAAAGCAGCATCGCAGTTGCGTCGTTAATCTTGAAATGCAATGTTTCACGAAGCAAGTGGCTGGCGCGTTGAAATGCATTGCAGAGGTTACGGAGACGTACCGTTGGCCTTGGTGTTAAATCCCGAGGGCCTTCTTTGGTATCTTCGGCGGTATGTTTGACCGAAAGCGCCTCCGTAGATGCAGCAGTATGTATAGCAGGCAGTGTAATACATCACTGTATCACTCTACGGGTCAGAATGGCTATAGGGTTATGGGTCGTTTAGCTGATTATCACGTTACTTATCAGGCTATAATCGATCCACTCTGTCCTTGCAAAGAAATCGAAACGAAATGTTAAGGGTAAAAAAAAAAACTTGGTTCATGGAGCATGAGGGAATGTGGAGAGCTGAGAGAATCCTTTCCTCTCAACAGTCTGAGAACTGTTGGTCATGCTCACCAGAGAGTGAGAATCCAAACACGACCTGATTTGGAGATCTATGCTAGAATTAGGTTTCTCCACTTCACCCCTCTGGGGATTGTGCGGTGGGTTGCCGGGCATCCCACAGGAAGTGATGTAACACTTCAGTGTTTGTGGCGAGACCCAAGGGTTTTCCTTACTTAATCTCTGACAAATGGGACATTTTGTAATTACCAAGACGATCTCAGGTATATTCCTTTATTTCAGGTGGTAGTAGGAAATTGTGCTGTTCATTCTCAGGAAAAAGTACCAGTTTGTACCTTTTGAGGGTACAATTACTTGTTGCTGGGGTTGTACCCTCAAAGGTCTACCATTTGTACCCTAGCTGTAGGTAATTGTACCTTTGTCTGATTTAAAAGTACAGAAGTGGACTTGTGACCATGGTGATTCTGAAGAACATTTGTGCGCCGTTGGGGTACATTAATGTTGTTTGTACCTTGAAGGCTGTACCCTTTTTTTTCCTGACGGCAGAATTTCTGCAAAAATATGAAATCTTAAACTGTCACTTTGAATTTGTTTCGTTCTCTTGCTCTCCCGTTCTCTTGCTCTCTATTATCGTATTTATGGAGCAGAAGGTGCTGAAATTCCTTGTTTTTTTTGTTTTTTTTTTAAATAAAAAGCTTTGCTTCTCAGTGGTGGGATGTGTCACTTTTGCTGAAACGCTTATTAAATATTCAGGAGGCAAGCGGTAGCTGAACGGGGAGGCCGCAGCTCTGGGAGATTCTACCGTAAACGTACGGGAATTTGGAATTTTCTTTCCCGTTTATGGTGGGGGGGGCAGCACAGCTCTACAGCGGTGGCTGTGAGGTATAGATAGATAAGACTCTTATTAAAGTCTGATGCTCGGGGTTAATTTGAGGCTTTGCGACGTGAGTGGATTCCCGCGCTTGTTGCTACGGCCTCGTTCCCGTCTCCCGGGGCCCGGCTTTGCCGTATGACGCTCCGTGTCACGCAGATCGCTGCCTTGGCAGGGGAGAGGCTCCTACTACCTGCCCTTCCTGGGATTAGGGCTGTCAGCTGCTCTACCAGCCCCCCCCCCCCCATCCCCACCTAGCTGTGGAATGGTACGACCGCGTTTACAGGTTTATTGTTTTCTTTAATAATAGAGCTCACTGTTTCTGTTGCTGTGCAATCAAACATGTCCGGAGTGCCCACATTTCGGCCGTTTTAGTTTTGCGGTTCCATTCGGGAATGGTCTCTCCCTTCCGAGGAATTGGAATTGGGAATGGGAGGGATTTGGGGGACAGGGGGAATGGGGGGGGGAGGATGTCTGACTCAGGGCTGTCAGAGGGCAGGGGAGTGAATATGGGCAGGTTTCGGTGTGTGGGGGGGTGGGATTCCGAGCAATTGAATTGGTATTTAAAGCAAACCCTCGTTCTCTCTGCGCTCTCTTAAGAGGAGCTGTTACGCAGCCATTTGATGGGAGCTGGGGAGTGGCTGATTAGCTCGCCTTTGCTTGGAGGATGTGGAATGACCTCTCGCTGGCGGAATTCCAGCGTAGCACCGTGAACACTTGCCAGCAGGAAAGCGTGGCCGGCAACAGGTTATCCGTCACGGGTGCGAGTGGGGTCTGTCCGTCATGACCAGGCAGAGTCCAGTCTGTAAAATAACTCTGTCTATGGGCCTCGGTGGGGGCCTGGAATGTGCCGGAGAGCAAACGCATTACCGAAAACACCTGTCGCGCGAATCCTCCCAGGGATCCCCAGCAAATGCACCGAGAGAGAAATCAATCCGGATGTTCGGACAGGACCGTTGCCGGGGAAACGTGTGAAGGTCGCTCATCTCCACGGGTGTCTGGCTTGACAGACGTCTTACTTAGACTCCACTAGCCGAGTATGTGCAGTCTGCAGTGACTCGCGCAATTTTCAGCAGGACAAAAGAGAACATTTTTCAGTATAATCCTTTGCTTTTTTTTTTTTATTTTTAAATTAAAATATCCCTGCGTAATTCCTATTATAAACACAAGTCAGCCTTCCATGGTTTTGCTTTTAAACACCAGTGATCCCAGCTCTCTAGCCGCTATGCCGCCTGCTGGCTGATAAAAGTATAAGCAGATCTTCTGGCTCTGTGTGCTGTGCGGCTTGCCAGTCTCCTGGTGACTTCCTGTGTGACATACCCAATGTGCTGTGTCACCGGCCACCCCCGTCTCCCCTGTTGCCACGGTAATTACTTTGCAAGCTTGACTGCTTTTCCCCATTAAAGCCAGAAGTCTCCAGGGTGCTTGGAATTATTTCATCGATCCTGCTTTGTTTTGGATGCCCCCCCCCTCTTCTTTGTCCCCCTGTTTTCCTTCAGAGCCTTGTATTTGACAGCAAAGGATATGGTTGTTTGCGTATAGTCCGAATTTACATGCAGTCTTTCTCATTTCGCACTCTGAATCCTGGTTCTGGTCTCCCTGTGGGCCGGAAACCGCTTGCGGAGGCCCGGTGTGACGTAAGCGTGGCTCAGGGATGGCCTCGTCGTGGACCCCCATGCCCACACGAGCGGGTTCCACCCAAATACAGGCTGCGTGTGGCTGTGTTTGTGTGTTTACTGCTACGGTGTCGCCTGCCCACTCTGACTCATTCCACACACCCAACACCGGATCGCATGGGAGGCATCATACAGCGCAGGCAGGAATACTGTGTTGGGCTGAAGATCCGTCCTGTGGTACGGAACAGCGCGGGGCTGGGCCTGGAGAGCTGCTTCCGGAATCTTCCGCAGGGTGTCTACGCCACCCGTGCACGTTTGCATCTGTCCTTTAGGATGAGTTTGGCAGAATCTGCATGAGTATATGATTAAAAACGCCCCTTCTGCAGCACGGGGTCCTGAAGAACGCGCCACGGTCATTCCGGGGAGTCGACACTGAACTGACTTTCCTCCTTTTTTGGGGGCGGGCTTGGGGGGGGTTGTGATTTACACAAGTCTTCTTGGCTGCTTCATGACCTGCCACAGAGGCTCCGCCTCTGCTTCCCCATTGGGTCTTCAGCTGCGGGGACTGTTTCTCCAGCCAATGGGATCCTCTACACCGCAGAGTGGAGTTTGGCAGCGAGTGCCCCCATTACTAAGCGCATAGGGAAGCTGGCCAAATATGCCGTTTGCTAACAAAGAGAAGGTGGGGCATCTGTGGGAAATCCATGGCTAACCAGCAGACCCAAACCCAAATCTGACTGGCAGGCGGGGGACACTGTAACGGAGTCACCCTGTAGGTATTACACATGATTATGTAAAGGGCATGAAACTGAACGTGTGTAGAAAGGGATGGTAACCATAAACCTGGGCGATGGAGGAAGTCCGACCAGGTTTTTCCCTCGTATGATGACTCTTTGTGATGAATCGATAACCAATCCCATCTCTTTCTTTGTTCAGCTTCCGTGAGTTTGTTTGTACGTTGCTGCTTGTATGACCAAACGTCGTGAATCACGCAAGGTTACTCACACATGAAGTCAACGTGGCACGGACCTGCATGTTATTTGAGGACACGGGAAACTCTGAAACCACCCCCCCCCCACGTAGGACTAACTCCCAACAGACCCCAGACTCTGGAGTAATCATCTGTGATTGGTTGCACTGAAGAGGGTCCAAACTGGAAACGCGTGCCAATGAGGGACCGATCCGATAGACTTTTTTTATTGTTTGACAGAACGGCAAAGTCTTTTTTTCACGTTCGTTTGGCAGGTCCTGCGTTTGATGCTGTGCCGTTGGTCGTCCAGGCGGCATTTTGAACGCGTGTCATTTTTAGATGGTCTGTAATGTGACAGATCTCCATATTTATGAAGTGTTTTATTAATGGGCGAAGTTTTACATGCAGGGTAACCGACAACCAGGATCACATGGCATGTTTAGCTTAATGCTAAGTGGTGCTGCCGGCCAGTCGCGTTCTGTGAATGATGGAATAAAATTTAGTGGCTAATACACTGTCTACATTCAGGTTTTGCCCGGTAACAGTCATCTGCAGAGACGTCAGTGGACATCAGTGAGCAGCAGGTCCCTGCCCCCCTCCCGCCTGTCACCACAGATCCCGTATCTAGGTCATGCTTCCGTGAGGATATTCCGAGCGGCCAGTGGGTCGGTGGTTTAAGCTGGCCTGGTCCACCCCTCTTCCGTGACCCACTTTGGCGAGCTGAGGCCCCATGACAGGCCGGACTAATGGCCGGCATCCGGGGGCTCGTGTTTAATTACGCAGAGAACGGCGTGTTTGTGCGCACACGCTGTTCTGACCCACTGTCCGCGATCCCTCACATCACAGAAGCCGCTTCATCATCATCGCGGCCGGCTAGCTTCACCTTCGTTAGCAGTCGGGTACGCGCTCGACGCTCACCTTGCCTATAATTTGAAACGACTACTGCTTCTTTGCCAGCGTGCCTCTCGAGAAGCGGCCGTCGTTAAGCGTCCCCCCCCCCCCCCCCCCCCGCCGTCTGTGCACTTCGCTTCGGTTAAGCGGCGCCGGTTTAGCGTGCCGCTAACATAGCTAACCGAATGCTAGCGCCTCGGTTTACTAGCACTTTGCTTGAGTGCCGTCTTGCGCAGAGCACTGCAGACAGGCAGCATCCCGTGTCACGCGGTGCCTCCGCGGGGAGGCTGTGTCAGCACACGCTCCGCACAGGAGTGACATCTGTGTTGGGGTAGCGTGGGAGACGTCCACCGCTATCTATTCGCGACGTTTCGGCGCATAGAGAAATTTTATTGAGGAATTTTAATAATTGATAGACACTGTGTCTTTCTTTTATCTCTTTCACCCATTGTTCCCAGCCGAAAGGTACTTTTGGTGGGCCAGTTTAATTAGCCGCCATCTTGGGAAGGTCGAGAAGAGTCTCATCTCAAACAGCCTGTTGAATGAGTATGCCACAACACCCCGTGATTCCAGTCTCCTACCAGCAGGTGGCGCACCCCATATGGAACACCCTCCTTACCAAGAGCAGCGTGCGGGATTACAGACTGATTTAGGCACCTGATCGTCCAAAGGCTGAACACCCAATGCAATCATCTGCATTATTTTGGTTATGTCTTTAGCTCTGGTGCTGCCAACTAGTCCAAAGAGCGGCCAGTTATATCAACCAAGACTGACACGTCGGACTGATGCCTACGTCTGATTTTTGACGAACGTTGGCCAATACCAGTATGTTAGCCTATATATCATGTGTCTCTACTTAGCAGTAAAGGCTAATTCACATCTACGCCACACTCAAGTGTAGCTTCAGTCTTGTCATTATCTGCTGTCGCTGATAATCAAATTCAAGGCCTTAAGACACGAAACAGCTATTCACTGGTAGACTAATGATCTTAACTGAGATTTAAGCTCCACTTATAATTCATTGAGCTGGGTTGTTACTTAAATAATTAGGGTTATTGATAGTGGCTGTTTGCTGGAAGGTTGACGGGAATTTATAGCCCTTCGGTAAATTGGACCCCGTCCCACCAGCGGAGCGAGAATTATGGGATGTCATTGCCGTGAACCCAGAGAGTTTCCTAGCACAAACCATCATGGACTCGCTGGAAGGGATGAGGTGGCACTTGAGGGCCTGGCGTCAGGAGTACCTGGGAGGTCAGGATGTGGTGTTAGAGTAGGTGCCGGGGTGTGCTGGGGACAGGTACTTTCCTTGAGACTTAAATGGCAGCTCCCTTCAGGGGATTTAAACCAGCAACCTACCTGTCACAGGGCATTTTAGCATTTCTTGTCCTTTCTGCCCCAGAAAAAAAGCCCTTCCACACTGCTTCACTGGAATGTTACAGGCCTTGTTCCCTCCTCAACACACCCAGCACTTGTTCCCTCCTCTGAGCAAGTCCAGGTTCCCCAGGAGGGGTTAGGGCTCACGGCTCAGCCGAATCTTAATGCCATTGTTTATTCCGAAACAAACGCCTACCCTCTTTGGATCTGGATGACATTCCTGGTCTAAAAAAAAAAAAGAAAAGAAAAAATAAACACGGAGACAGTGAGGCGAACGAGTCTCTCAGTATTTCATAACCAAAACGCCAAATCTCCAGAAAGTTCAGTACCATGACCCAGGGACAGGCCTCCTTATCTTTAAACCCTTATAAATGAAATACCAGCAAAATCGCATCTATATATCGTTTTTTTAGTGAAGCGTTCCTTCTACTGGATACCCAGGAATGGATTTCACGCCTCAGTGTTTCTGTATCACTTCTCTTCCTCCTGCTTTCCCATCTGCTAGCGACACGTGTTTTCTGTATATCTCACGTTTGAGGTCACCGGCACATTCTCTACCCAGAATTCCGATCCTCCATCTATGTAATAAGTCAGGGGGGACATTGTCTCGCTCCGTCAAACTCGCCTGGAATTGGACTCGCTCGCTTTGGATGACCTCATCTACAGCACTCGTCGTGTGTTTTGATGCCGAGAAGGGCACTGTTTTTGTCACTGATCTCGTGAGTTCAAAGGTGATTATTTATTACAATTCTTTTTTTACAAGATGAAGCACAATCCGCCCACCTGCCTTTTTAATGACTCATTAAATGGCTCCAGCCTGCAGTGGTGATTCAGCGTCTTCATTGTCTCCTCGTTTGTTTCTAGTCCTTTTTCTAGTTTGTTTCTAGTTCCTTTTAAATGAACTGCAGCAGACGAATACGCTAGAAATCATCCACCCCCGGGTTTTTCGCAAGTTGGTCTCCGGGAAGCCGCAGACGGTTCACATTTTCGCTCCCTCCCAGCTCCTAGGGAGCAAAAACATGGACTGCTTGGGGAGTCACTGAGGGATCCTCTCGGACCCAGAACAGAGTAAAGGAATGAAGCAGCTCCTCTGCCGCGTCTGCAGGCAAAGGCTAATTAAAAAAACAAAAAAGCCCCCCAGGAACGGTACCCATCATCCAAAGAGCATCCAGCTGTGATCCTCTCCTTCATCTGTCCGCTTGCCTCTCTGGGTACCTATAATTGTTTGCTTTGTGTCCTCAGTGTGACGCTCACAGCTGATTGGCGTGGGTCTAATTGTCGAGGACCCAGCGACAAGGGAACCAGGTGTTTAGACAGGGGAGGGGCCACGGAGCCACAGGCTTCAGCTGAAAGCTGATTGATTGGCCCTTGCAGTGCCCCGTTTCCTGTCACTCACCGATTTCAAGACATATCATTGGTCATTGGCTAATGATACGACTTCCCCCCTCTGTATCAATTATAGTGACTCGTGTGCCTCGCGTATCTTGCTGCCTCGTCTTCCTGCTGACGATTTGCGTTGCTGCATGCGCGTTGGTTGCACGGGTGGTGCTGCGCCGCGGCCTCCATGTGCCCCCCCCCGGGTGTACAGGAAGCTAATTGCATTTCTGAGGAGCTGTTGCCCCCTGCGTCCCAATCATGATACTAATCTGCAGCTCATAAGCTCGGATTGTTTTGTTTTTGTGCGCATTTGGTGACTCCATGTGCGCCTCACCCACACGACACCTCAACTATTGTTGTGTCAGTTGAACTTGAACCAGCATTTCTGTTTGTGTCCTGTTTAAAGGACACCCACCTTCCCCTCGTCACCGGGAAGCTCGTCCCAGACTCTCTTCTCGATGATATTGCGCGTTTTATAGGGTTAGAGGTAGGCACGCCCAGCAGTTCAACGGCAGCCGTTCATTCACACGATAAGGGTGGGGGCTGGTTTGTCTCGATGGTGCTCACGTTAGGGGCACAGCGCTGCTTATCGTTCGAGACAATCAAGAACACTGAGGTGTTGTTTTTTTTTTTTTTGTTTTGGTGCTGAAGGAATCCGTCGCCGCCTCTTTCGGTGGAATAAATTTGGTAGCGTGTCGTGGCCTGTTATGGCTGAGAAGGTGTGCCAGGTCACCCAGCCGACGGTGACGTGCTGCCGAGAGCTACAGATGGGACAGTGATGGTGACTCCTCCTCTCGTCCTCTGCAGGGTCGTCACATGAAGACGGGTCAGCTCGCCGCCATCAAGGTCATGGATGTCACGGGGGTAAGTTGCCAAGCTCCTCCCCAACCACCCGAGCAACCGTGTGCGACTCGCGTCTCGATGATGAGCCAGCTCTGGATTTCTGGTGTTGTGGGCTTGCGGGGAGGAGTAGGGCTAGTTGAAATTGGTTGAGGGAAAGTTAAAAGGATCATAGCTGTATCCTCCTTTGAACCCCGAAGCCTGAGGCCAGCTTAGAAGTCCCTTCCATCAAAGGGTAGAATCGAAAAATAACATCTACGTACGGCACAGTCCAGATGCAGACGGCTCCTTTCAGATCACGCTGAAACGCGGCGACTACATGCAATAGTACATTTTCTGCCCAGATAATTTATCTCCCCCAAGAATGCATCCTGGTACATAAAAAGCTGCTCTCTTCCTCCCGAAACGCCTGTCGCATCTCTGCTGTCCGCAAGTACCGGTGACTAACGACTCGCTTCCTTAACACTGCTCGCGCAGTACTTCCTCGCCGCCCACGCTGGAACAGAGAGAGGCCGCAGCTAGCTGTCGCTTTGAAGGTGTTACATCACCTAAAATGCCTGTCTCCTCCCCCTCGCCGGTGAGCATACGGATTGAAAGACCAGGGGTCTGGACTGGCTTCCCTTCGCCCTTCGGCAAGTGCCCTTCGCTAAGTGTCCATTGCCAAGTGCCCTTCGCTAAGTGTCCATTGCCAAGTGCCCTTCGCTGTGTGCCCTACACAGCTTGAAGCCCCGGATCTGAAATCAGACAGGCCGAGGCAGTGCCCCATCACATGTGACCCCCACAGGCTTCCTATGGCTTCCTCCACTCTATATCAATCCAGTCCGCCCTTCAAAGAAGGGACCCCCACCTCCGCCTTGGTGATGGGGTCCTGGTAATTGCCTCGCTCTCCTCAGGGGATGTTGGAGCCCTACAGGGAACAGACGGACCAGTCCGGAGAAGGAGGGTGGCAGGGGGAAGAGGCTGTGAGAGATGGGGGGGGGGGTGTAGAACAGTCAGGAACAGGATTCATCCGTCCAACCCCCCCCAGGACCTTGAGAAAACACTGTGGGCTGGTGCTGGCTGAATCACTGCTACTGGTATCTTCTGCCTCCCAGCTGCATCTTCATATTTGTGAGATGAGCTGGAATTGTGTGTGTTTTTAATTGGCCTAAGTGGATAGTTAAATCGCAGATGAGCGCCGCTCGATGGGGACATCGCTGAAGTGTGTGCTCCACATTCTGTCCGTTTTATGAGTGTTTGTTTTTCGTGAACAAATTGTGTGTTTTGATATTTCACAGCTAGAATAATCTCACTGTGTCTCTCCCCTGTCCCTGTTGGGCCGGGCGGGCCGTCAGTTAAAGGAGAGCGAGCGTTTGACCGCGGGCAAACGAAGCCACTTGTACCAGCGCCTCGGCGATGGAGGGGAAGTGCATTTGGGGAAGCGGGGCTCCGCCCGGCGGATTGTGATGCGGTCGGACTGACAGCTCGTGGATTCTGTGCACAAAAAACTGCCGTGTCAGCAGGCCTGTGATAGTCACGGCAGCACATCCGCAGAGGGTTGGTTTCAGCGAGTTGCATCACGTCTGTGGTCCAGGTTACTCTGGAGGTGACGTGTAACTGAGCATAGAGATTTATTTGGATAGCAGAGAATTGGGGACAGTGGGGCAGGAGTAACCAACACCTCAATTACTCCGCTCACCCATTAAACAAGGGGTCTCAAAATACCAACCTGCGGGTCAAATATGGCCCAAGATCCTGCTGCATTTGGCCCTACCGCATGATTTTTAATCATAATTTTGAATAATCATGATTTTCAAATCCAGCCCGCTGATCAATTGATCGGTTTCCACAAGGAGGGAAAAAAAAATCTAATTAGTAGTGGCATAATTTATTCTACAATAAATGTAACCTCCTCCCCCCGCCCCACATGCTCGACAAATTTTACTGCCACTTCAGCAGAAGACCCCCTCATCAGTGCCTCCCCCCCCAAGATCATTATAGCTTTTTTCCGTAATTATTATTTGAGCCCCATGGCTCATCTGTGGAAATGTCACCTAAGGTCACTGACTTACTTGTGCTGTCCAATCAGGACGAGGAAGAGGAGATCAAGCAGGAGATCAACATGCTGAAGAAGTACTCCCACCACCGGAACATCGCCACCTACTACGGCGCCTTCATCAAGAAGAACCCGCCGGGAATGGACGACCAGCTCTGGGTGAGGCTCCGCCCATGTGGCTTGCTCAAGCTATCGGCGGTAACTCCGTTATCTCTGAATCAGACGTAGCGACAGTAGCTGCGTGGGTTGGAGTCCATTACAATGTGCGTACTATCAGAATCGCTACGTGTGTGTCATATGCACTCTTGACTTCTGTTAAGTGATATCTACGAAATTCTTCACCTGAAGAGATCTTACCCTGATTTGAATCTGCAGGTTTCTGGATTAGCTACTTGTATTACGGCACGACTCTTCCGGCTTTTAATAGGTCCTTTTTCAGCTTTAGTATCTCAGGCATGCTCTACTCTGATCTCATCTCGTTATTCTGTGAGACTAGTGAGTGTTGATAGCCTGGAGGATTGGGCTTCATCTCCTAAAGGCATGCTGGTTCATTCTCTACACAGTTCCATCGTGGCTCACTAGCTCCTCAGGGGGGGGGGATCTCTTTCCCTGACATCCTTGCATCCGTCCATCTCCTCCCCAATCTTTTTTGGATCTCTCTGCAGGCTCTGATGCTTTTACAATACCTCCCCCCCAAAAAAAGAACCCCTTCATTAAGCAGTCAGGCCAAACAAACTGCCCAGAGCCAGGACTACAGCTACCCGCCGACAGCATAGGTTCACTATAAAAAGACAGGGAATGTGGATCAGAACAGAACAGATATGTAAATGAGAGCCGGTCCAAGGATAATCACAGCTGGATGGCGGTTGGAAGCAGTTCAGGTTTAAGGTACAGAGGAGTGGAAATGATTTTACATTCATGCAGCCTTTTGATAACAAGACAAGAACCAGACCAACCGAGTGTAGGACCAGACGTGTGAAGTGGGCTGGGGGAGGCTTTTATTGGGGGCCGTCATTTTGGTTTGATGGCCACAGAAGCACTGTACCACTTATTGGTCAGGAACATGGTTAGGAACAGGTCTGTACAGCTCATTGGTTAGGAACAGGTCTGTACAGCTCATTGGTTAGGAACAGGTCTGTACAGCTCATTGGTTAGGAACAGGTCTGTACAGCTCATTGGTTAGGAACAGGTCTGTACAGCTCATTGGTTAGGAACAGGTCTGTACAGCTCATTGGTTAGGAACAGGTCTGTACAGCTCATTGGTTAGGAACAGTTCTGTACAGCTCATTGGTTAGGAACAGGTCTGTACAGCTCATTGGTTAGGAACAGGTCTGTACAGCTCATTGGTTAGGAACAGGTCTGTACAGCTCATTGGTTAGGAACAGGTCTGTACAGCTCATTGGTTAGGAACAGGTCTGTACAGCTCATTGGTTAGGAACAGGTCTGTACAGCTCATTGGTTAGGAACAGTTCTGTACAGCTCATTGGTTAGGAACAGGTCTGTACAGCTCATTGGTTAGGAACAGGTCTGTACAGCTCATTGGTCAGCAAGCGGCTTATATAGTTCTTTGGAGAGAGAAGCTTATAAAGGTCATTGATTAGGAACAGGCTTGTATCGTTCGTTGGTGAGAAGCAGGCTGATGGAGCTTATAAAGACAGATCGTTCTCTACGATGTGTCATTTGTACCCACACAGTGTGCTACTGTGGTTTTGCATTGAACTTTAATTAAGTGCTTGTTAATTTATTCCTCCTTTGTTTTTGTCTCGTCCAGTAGGTCTGCTCCTTCCTGAGCCAGCCTGGCATTGTGGATTTCATGTTAAGCAGACCTGTTGGGGGGGGCGGTGGGGGGGGGGGGGCATATTTGTTTCCTAAGAATTTGTGCCTCTGTGTGTTATTAATGTTTGTTTGCGGTGCAGTTTAGTATTGAAAAATGACAGAAGTTGAAAGAGTTGCGACAGAATCCAGCATTTCCTGCGTTCCCACCTTCTGAACCTCAGATCTGATTTGGGAAGTGGTAACCCCCCCCCCCCCCCCCCCCCCCCCCCCAGCCCGTTCCTGTGGTTGGTGCTAGTGATCGTCCCCACACTGTCATATGTAGTCAGACCACTTCAGGGCCATACAGTGAACAAAATGAGTCACTTTCCCGAAATAGTCCTTTGCTGGTTCCATTATTGCTCTTCATCAGACTTTTAGTCAGCCTTGGGCACGTCGCGGTTCCCTTTGTGTCCATGTCAGACGACTGAAAGCCGCATTATGTGCTGATTAACGTCTGCATGGCGCAGACAACGGTGACCTTTGACCCCCGTCACCCATCAGCCTCGGGAGATTCTCAGCTGCGCCTCGAATTTGAGATATTTGAACAAATGAACTCCGACGTTCAAAGAATGCAATTAAAGGCAGCCCTTAATTCATTAGCAAGAACTGGCAGCTCATAAGAATCTTGGATTTTCTTCTGAATTTCATAATGAAGTGGCAGTAATTGGCTCTTAGTAGGGGGGGTGACGACCTGGGACACTCCGGGGATTTGTGTGCTCACACTGCAGCTGAACTGCTGCCCATTATGGAATTTACCTTACCTACTTTTTGGAAGGAGAACCAGGAGGAGGACCAGAACCTCGCCAAATGACTGCTGCCTGAAGTGTAGCATTACTTTGGGCCTTGCTCTTAACTGGGTTTGCTGAACGTCAGAACCTCAGCATCTTTAATGGATCTCAGGGTCGGCGCTACTTTGTCAGTAGTCCCATAATGCATTGCTGATTTAAATTGTGCCCTTAGGATATTATTTGGGCTGAACCCTACACAGATATTAAGCTTATACGACAGGCCGCAATCGCTTGTTTAACCGCAGGCTTGTTATTCGTGCTGTCTGGCTGCTCGAGGGTAACGCGACAGCATTTGTTTAAGATTTAAATCCTTCCTGCAACTAATGAACCTGGATGCTGTGTGAATATAAGCTAGCTATATCCAGTCGGCCATCTTTTTCTAAGCTTTCCTGGTTAAGTTAAGCTGATGGTGACCCAATTGGTGTGTGTTCGTGGACTTGGTAGATGTTCCTTTTAATTTTGGGCCTCACCAATGGGCGGAAAATCCTGTGAGAAGCTGTGGATTGAGACAACCAGACTAATTGCAGTTATAAAACCCTAAGTCTCGCTCCTGAGTGACGTTTCCAACGAGGTCGCTGTGGCTAAAGTTCACACACCATGCGTTTCCCAATATTTCATGGTCTCCTGCTCTGGGTCACTTCTCGTGACACGTTCTGTCTGGCTGACACAGGCAGGGAGGTTGCGTCACTGCGTCGACAAGCGTGTACCACCGGCCTGAATCGGCTCTCAGACTTGCTCCCGCAACTTCCTCTATTGTGACGGACCTGACGAGTGTGTGGCTCACTTCTGGGTCCCTTTGGGATTTCAAGCAGAGGATCTGCTGGCTGCCAGCGTTGAGCAACGTGTGTCACTAAGGATTGTCAGGCATTGGCTAACGGCTGACAGCTGTGCTTTTGGTTCTAATTTCCTTCAAAGGATCATAAATGAGTCTGTCTTGACTCGGAGTCTCTGAAATCCCAAGATGTCTTCACCTGTTTCTGGGTGTGTAGGAGTCTCCTGCCAATTCTGATTCTCCTAGAACATTCCAGGCTGTCCTAGACATCCTGTAGACCTGTTTTGAATAGTACATTTCTGTAACTCTGTCATGATATACATTTTTCAAGAAATTTTTAGAAATTTAACAGAAATTCTTTGCTGGATTACTTCAGGGACGAGTGAGTTGTGGTTTCTAGCGTCTGTAAGATGAGGAGGAGGCCTGACATTAGCTCATTTTTTTTCCCCATTTCCCAGGTCGGTTCCTTCCTCTGCTTTGCTCATCCTCATCCTCCTCTACTTCCACCACTTGTCGTTTTTTTTTTTTTTTTTTTTGAAGTACATCTAGCTGCTGTGAGGAAAATGGATTTTAATAATGAAGTATTCCGGAGTCTCGAGTTATTTATCAAAGGCCATTTTTCACAGCAAGGCGTTGGAGCTGATGGGGGGTGTAATTGCTCAATTGTCCCTTGAATGCAGAGGTGGCTGCTGGCTCCAACCTTGAAAAATAATGCTGTGGTCCTAATTCTTCACGTTCTATCAGGGGAAGGGGGTGGGGCGGCCATGTCCACATGGGGGGGGGGAGGCAGGAGGGTGGCAGAGAGGGGAACATCCTGACACTTTCACCATTGCATTGATATAAAACCATAATAGATGTAAAATGTACCAGCCATGGACTTGGCACCACCTCACTTCACAACTTAGTCATTATTCTGTTTGTTGTTTTTTCTCAATGTAGAAAACTCTTGTCCGTTTTAGATAAACTGAACATTTTTAGTTTCAGGCTACTGGTGTTTATACTGTGACCTGTTTTATTTGCGCTTTTGTTATATGTACTATGACCTAGAACTTGGAGATCTCAAAGAATCTTAAAGCGACACGGACATTAAAAATGCATCGCCTGCCTGCAGGCCTTCTGCCGTCTCCCGGCATGTACTGTCTTGTTCTAATTTGTGCTCGGTGGTGCCACCTAGCTGCCGTAGTTAGGCTTCCAACTTCGTCACAACTCACCATCGTTGAAGTTCCATCGTTGCCCTGGCTGTTCCTTCGGCATGTTGACCCACTTTGATCATCCCCCGCATGCAGTTGGTGATGGAGTTTTGTGGTGCTGGATCGGTGACGGACCTGATCAAGAACACCAAGGGTAACTCGCTGAAGGAGGAGTGGACAGCCTACATCTGCCGTGAGATCCTCAGGGTAAGCCCAGCTCCCCAGCCCTCAGACTTTTTATGTGTAACCTCTCTCCACCCGCGACTCTTCACCGACTCCTCTCCTGCAGGGTCTGACTCACCTCCACCATCACAAAGTCATCCACCGGGACATCAAAGGCCAAAATGTTCTGCTGACGGAGAACGCGGAGGTCAAACTGGGTGAGGGAGCTGTTCTGTGTGTTTGTCCATTTCTAACGTAGCTTTAAGAGGATCATTCATCGGCCGTCGCAATGGAGACCCAGGTCAGGTGCTGGGTAAACAAGAAGCCAACCTGAGCCTTTTTGGTGTGGAAACCTTGGCCAATACTAGGAGTACTGTGCCTCACTGTAGACCCTTTGTTGTGCTAAAGCTGTTAAAGCCAAAGCCAGCCGAACGTTTCTCAAACGCCTTTCTTCTGCATGGTCTGCAGTGGACTTCGGTGTGAGCGCTCAGCTCGACCGCACGGTCGGGCGCAGGAACACGTTCATCGGCACCCCCTACTGGATGGCCCCGGAAGTGATCGCCTGCGACGAGAATCCCGAAGCCACGTACGACTTCAAGGTGAGCGCTGACGGTGTCGCTCTCAGTCTCCATGACAACTGTTGCATCATCACCCCACCTGCTGCACTAGCCCCAGTCCCTTAATTAGCCTTAATTGGGGATGACTGCCTCAAAAAATGAATGTGGGAGGAAATCGTCAGCATGTTATCCATCGTGTCACGGGAGTCGTGCAGAAATACGTGTTAGTTCAGCAAATCCCGTCACTCCGTGCGGGGAAGGCGTTGAGGAAGAGCCATGCTAGCACGCTAACATGTTAGCCTGCATCATTCACGTTTATTTACCTGGCGAGCGACGTACAAATGAGTCAGAGAGCAGGTCAGACAGTGTTCCTGAGGCTGTGGTTAAGGGTCCAATGGCAGCTGCTGGATTTACATTTCCTTAAATTGCATTGCGAATAACCAGCCCCCAACTCCAACCGACAACAACTCGTCACTCGTCAGGATCCATCTTCCCTTTGCTGTTTAAATATTTATGCTCAGCCTGACCCATATTCCAGAACTACATTTTTAATGGTGATACTGACTACTATTACTGTGAAAATATCACTCCGGGCTTGATGTTCAACTGGCTCTAAGCATGGTCTCTCTTTTTTTTTTTTTTTTTGCTTACTCTGTACCTCTCTTAAAATCACAGATTGTATGATAATCGGCTGTGCCAGACACACGTGCCGATGTGTTGCTGCCTCTGTACCTGTCAAGCATCGAGTGATGGTATTAGCTTTGTCTAAGACGAACACTGACCTGCAGAAATATCTGTGTCGATGCACTGAGTCGTGTGCTCTTATATCGGGCCGGCTAATCGTAAGAGAGAGTATTCCCGGTGTCTCCAGTTCAAATTAAGCTTGAATTAATTAAACTTAGTCAACTAGAAGAATAAGCTCCCTTGGATAGAATGTAGACATGCAGTTTGTTGATCGACACCCATACCTTTTCTGGGAATTTGATTTCACTGAGGTCGTTTAAATCTCTTCCGGTTGGGTGGTTTCTCCAACATGTTCCGCTACTAGGTTGCCGTACATGAAGCGTTAAATCTTCTCATCACGGTTCTGCTCTCTGACTCATGCCGCCGTCTTGCCCGCCACAGCGGTTGGCAAAGTTTGGCGATGGGTTCACGGATGTGGAATGGTCTCTGACTTGGGCACGGTTGCTGTGCAGGGCCTTCCGTTGACCATTTCTTCCACACCAGAATCTGTCATGAGGAAGCAGATATGAACCACAAGCTATGCAAAGAAGCCTTGGGTAGGCAAGCTGGATTGGGACCAGATTAGTCGGTCATTAGTGGGTCATTGAGGTTCATCGGCATCGTGGGAATTAGTGGGAATTAATGACTGTGGTTTTTCATCAAGGCTGGAATACTGTGGCGTCTCAGCAGGCTTGGACACCGCGACTATGATCAGAAGGTTTTCAGTTCAAATCCTACAGACAGCATAGTGATTTCACCATTTGGATCTTAACCACATGTTGTTGCAGGGACAGACGCATCGTACATATGTGTGTACATCGATGTTGAGTGTTGCACAGACTGCTGCTCTAAGTTTGATCTGCCGTTAGAAGTTATTACACCCCCACGACCCACTGAACTCACGGGTGTTTCACTGTGTTTCAGAGTGACCTGTGGTCATTGGGGATCACAGCCATTGAGATGGCGGAAGGTGCCCCACGTAAGTAGAAGAGTGAGTTTGTGTTTTGTCCCATACCTCATAGCTCGCTCCAAATCTACAGTAATCACCAGGAAACGCTCCGCTTTCTGTACCAAGCTTCAGCTGGCAAACCCGACACGGACACGACATTCCCTCAGGTTTCCACCTCGCAGCGGCGAAAAGCTCTGCCTGCTTCATACCTCGACTGTGCCAGTCACACGTTCTTGCAGCACCAACCTGTAAAGATGATTAAATCTGAGCCCTTTTTAACAGACGCTGGTATTTCTTCAGAAGCGGTGGCCAGTGTCTTGGCTTTGTGTGTTCGGATTTGGCAAAGTGCCCCGGAACTTCGGCCTGTTTTGACAAATGAAAAAATGATCCAGTTGTGAAAAGGCTGTTTTCAAAAGTGGGTGCAAAAATGTTGCCCTGTTTACGAATCCATGCCTGAACAAGGCTCAGCAGTTAAACTGGACCTTCCGGATCTTTCCATATGTGTGTGTCTGACTTCCTCAAGTGTGTGTGCCAGGTAGCATGTGGCTTGTGACAAATGAATAGAAGGAGAGATACCACTCCCTCCTTCTGCACGTTCATGGCGCCCCCCCCCCCCCCCTCTCTCTCGCAGCGCTGTGTGACATGCACCCCATGAGGGCGCTGTTTCTCATCCCCAGGAACTCGCCTCCCAGACTCAAGTCCAAGAAATGGTGGGTTGCTGAATCCTCCACCGAGCCCCCGGGCGTGATATTGGACAGTAGCTCGGCCTTGGTGTCATTGCATCCCAACTTGAGAGATCTCTCCCCCCCCCCCCCCCTTTTCCGGCAGGACCAAGAAGTTCCAGTCCTTCGTAGACAGCTGCCTGGTGAAGAACCACGGGCAGAGACCCAGCACAGAGCAGCTGCTGAAGCACCCCTTCATCCGGGAGCAGACCAACGAGAGGCAGATCCGCATCCAACTCAAAGATCACATCGACCGTACCAGGAAGAAGCGGGGCGAGAAAGGTGCGCAGCCCACGTACCGTCATGTACCAAAATGGAAGGAACGCCGTCGGCCTCAATTACACTGTGATAATACCCATGCATGTGAAGAACAGTGATCTGCTTTTAGGTCTCCATGGGCTGGTTCACAGAGCCCTTGGACGGTGCCTTCCACCGCAGTTAGTCGCTCCACATTGAAAATCGGCCCTCTGTAAACATGTGAAAGGAATGTAACGTTGCAGGTGTTGTGTGAGTCTTCGGGATTTTGCTGGCAGGCATTTCTGGTGATCTCACTGGTGTACAATTTGTCCTGATCACGAAATGCACCACCGATCTTGGCCGTCGTCCTTCTTTCTGTTTTTTCCCTGTCGCATACATACATTAACATACAAGCGGTAGAAGTTTAATACTTACATAAAATGTAATTTATATAAGTACTTGCATCCCATCCAGGGTACCTCATTGCGATAGACTTTAGCCCCCTCAGGACAAGCAGGTGTTTGGATGGGTAATTATATAAGTTGGAGACGTGAAATATCTCTATTAGGGCATCTATTGAGGCATCAGTATCTATTTTCGGTTTTCTGACTGTGGACGTGTAAAACCTGGGAAATCATGACTCAACCTCTGCTTCAAAAACCCAGGTGGTTCAGAGTCGCTGTGGGTCTCACGCATTTTTTCCCCTCATTTGTTAGATGATATGGAGTACGAGTACAGCGGCAGCGAGGGAGACGAAGATGATATTGACACAGGGGAGCCCAGGTGGGTTTCACACCTCTGGTGTCTGTCGGTGCAGGTGGTTGGTGTTGACAGGCTGTTCAGTCTTCTGTCCACTTGTCCTGAATAAGAAGCTATTAGTCATAGCGGCACAGGCCGTCCGAATCAGAAACGCTGCATGTGAATGTGCCCTTTCCTCCTCCGGTGAATCCGCCCGCCCCCCCCCTCTCCGCAGCTCCCTCATCAACATCCCGGGCGAGTCCACCCTGAGGCGGGACTTCCTGCGGCTGCAGCTGGCCAATAAGGAGCGATCGGAGGCGCTGCGTCGCGAGCACCTGGAGCACCAGCAGAGCGAGGAGCACAAGCGCCAGCTGCTGGCGGAGAGGCAGAAGCGCATCGAGGAGCAGAAGGAGCAGCGGCGGAGGCTGGAGGAGGTGGGGGTCTGCCTCTCGTCGCTCATTGGCCAGTAGCCGACTTCCTGGGCACGGTATCTCTAAGGGAGGAAGAGAGCGGCGTTTGCCGTCCGATGTCGTGTGATAGGCGCTTTGAAGGCGCTGTCAGATTTCCGGCATGATGACAGGCTCCCTGTCTAAATATAGTACCATGCTGCCATAAATCAGGCCTGCATGTGCAGATCAGGCCCAGACATTTAACCTTCCGGTAGCTCTCAGCGCAGTCAGGTGCCATGCCTGTGTCATGAATCTATGCCATCCATCCATCTACCTATCCCACCATCCATCGATCCATCTATCCCATTCAACATTTAGTCATCTATCCATCCTTCCATCAATCCATTTATCATTTGTCAATCAGTCCATCCATCAAGCCATCCATCTACCTGTCCATCCAGCCATCTATCGTTCATCAGTCCATCCATCCATCAATCTTTCTATCTGTCATCTATCTCTGTCCATCCGTCTGTCTATCCATCCATCCGTCTGTCACTCATCAATCCGTCCATCGATCCATTTATCGTTCAATCTATCAATCCTTCCATCAATCCACCTGTCATCCATCCATCCATCCTATGCCGATTTGTGAACCTCGACGTGGCCGTGTGTCAGCCGGCTTCCGCCAAGTCGACGCCCCCTCGTTCTTTGGCCCCCCCAGCAGCAGCGTCGAGATCGGGAGCTGCGGAAGCAGCAGGAGCGGGAGCACCGCCGGCGCTACGAGGAGATGGAGCAGCTGAGGCGCAAGGAGGAGCGCAGGCAGCAGGAGCAGGTATGGGGGGTGGACCACGGGCACCTCCTCCACACCGGAGACTCCCTGCATCTCCCCAAGAGCTGCCACAAGAAGACAGTCATGTGCGACTGTATCTCCCCCGCCCCCATCGATCTCCCCCCTCCAGCCACTATGGCTAGCAGTCTCCATCAGAGGGATCCGAGCTGTCATGCTACCTCGGGGAGGTTAATTAGCGCACGTTGCTCACACGTTCCGCTCTAGAACGGCCATGCTTGATTCGTCAGGAGGAAATGGGCCTTGAACTGACCCATTAGAGGCACTAACTGGTCCTGGTGCCAATAATCCACCCACTGCTTTGATTTGAAGTCTCAGTTCTTGAGTGGCGACCTTACAGAAATGACCTTTTGTATTCTACCCATTCCTGCACTGCATTCACATACTTTGACCTTTTGTATTGTAATGTCTCCCCTCGTGGGATCTGAACCCATAACATCTTGGTGCCTGCATTACTGGAGCGCATGGAAAGCATAGTGCAGCTTTAATGCGTGTCAGTTCCTTCTGCCGGAGTTCTGCTGTGCTCTGGGTTTCACCCCTTGGACTTTGGCCGGACTTCTGAAAAGGGCAGTGTGTGTGGAGGGAGGGGGGGTTGTCCTTGACAGTTGCCCCCCTCGCAGGGCGATGACAGTAATGCCCCCTTTTCCTTTACTCGCTGTCTCCTTCCTCTTTCTTCAGGTGCTGCATAGCAAAGGGGGATTAAAAAAAACACCCCCTCGTGTTTCTTTGTCTCCTGCCTTGTTCGTGCTCTCCTTCTCTCCCTCCCCCTCTCTGTTTCTCTCCCCTCTTTCTCTCTCCCTCTGTTATTCTCTCTCGCTCTGTTTCCCTTTCCCTCTCTCCCTCTCTTCCTCCCCCTCTCGCTCTTCCCCCATCTCTCTCTCCCTCTCTGCTGCTCTCCATCTCTCTCCGTCTCTCACCACCTTGCTGAACCATGTCATGGTCCCATAAGGACCGACCTAGTCCCCCCCCCCTTTCACATTCTGTTCTCTCTCTCTCTCCCTCCCTCCCTCTGGGTGGGCCCTGCTGATGTCAATCACGACTCTCTCTGCCTTCCTCCGGTGCCTCCCCCCCTGCCCTCCGCACGCGGCCCGCTCCTGCAGGAGTACATCCGTCGCCAGCTGGAGGAGGAGCAAAGACAGCTGGAGATCCTGCAGCAACAGCTGTTGCAGGAGCAGGCTCTTCTCCTGGTAATGGAGCATGGTGCCTTGGGGGGGGGGGGGGCTTCCTCTCACTGCCCCCCCACCTGTAGCTCCATCCCACATCCTCCCCGCATGCCGTGTGTGTCGTCCATTCGACATTTCACGAATGAAGGACGGCGAGGGCACGTCTGTGCCCGTCCGTAACGCAGATTGTGTCCTTTGGGAATAAGTGCTGCCCTGTTTTAAGTTTAATAAGCAAACAAGCCAACACTATATACTTTATGCCGAGGAATTGGGTGATTTTTCAAAAGAATGTACCTGAACTGGAATCATGTATTCATCCTGCCCCCCACCTCCCAGAAGTTTGGCACTCCCACCCAAACGCTACCTTTGGCCTGCCTGTAAATCGAATGGCATTAAAAACACCTTGGAAAGTTTCGACATGCGAAGTCGAGGCACGAGACAGCCAGCACATCACCTCCCGGCCCGTGTTGCACTTCAGGATTAATAGGCGCCGTGAAACGTCTGTGTTTTACTACATTACCATAGTTTAACCTTGTTCAGTGCTTTGGCACTTTGGAGAGCTGACCTCCTCCATGTAACTGCAGCACATATGTTACCAGAATACCATCTGGCTTTGCCTGTTCAGCGTTCCATGGACCAGCCGATGTTTTGTAGAGATGCGTGAGCTGTTTTCCGGACTCTCTGGTGCCTGTCAGCAGTATTGAGCATTAACGTGAGCTTGACATTTGGGACTCATGTTTGTAATTGTACATTATAATAACCCGGTTGCCCCGCCTCCTACACACATCTAGGATTTATCCGTGCCCCTCCCATCATGGATGTCTGATCCATTCCGATGCCATAAGGTGGATGGAAACGTGAACAGATTTCATCAAATTGGGATTGTGCCAGTTTGTCTCCTACAGTCGAACGTGTGTGTGCGTTGGGGGGGGGGGCGATTTGTGTACATTCGAAGTATCTAGCAAAATCCGCCATTAAGGTCTTTCTTTGATCTCCCCCAGCAGTCGCTGAATGCTCGGTCAGCCCTGTGTCCGAAAACCAGCCCACCATGAAATTTTAAGCTGCACCGATCCTCTGCATTTGTGTTGCTCTTGTCCTTGTTTTCGGGGATCGTTGATGCACGCCCAACCCAACAATATGAAAGTCACATGATCGTGATTGTCACCTGCCCCAGTCCATCTTGCGTCTCATGGTGGCGCATGCTCGTCAGTCCGGCCCGTCCATCTCAATGCCTGTCCCGGTGCATGGTCCCCTTGTGTTGCTCTCCCGGCCATGTTGGAGTCCAAAGGTCCTAATGCCCGCCTGTTTGTGTGTCTCACGGGATTTTTCCTTGCATAAAAATGCTCTGAGGGCAGAACAAAAAAGTACCAGTTCAGAGAGAGAACCAATCAGATTGTAGAGGAGGTGGATCCAAGCAACTAGAGGAAGCAGAACTAACCAATCAGATGTCATTTTTCATTCTGCCCTCAGAACAATCTTTGTGTAAGAAACTCCCACAAGCATTTATGTCTGTCTGCTACCCGTGTTCGCAGGAGTACAAGCGGAAGCAGCTGGAGGAGCAGAGGCAGGCTGAGCGCCTTCAGAGGCAGCTCCAGCAGGAGAGAGCCTTCCTGGTGTCCCTGCAGCACCAGCAACAGCAAGACCCCAGACCCGTGGAGAAGAAACAGCTCTACCACTACAGGGACGCCGTCAATCCGAACGACAAGCCGGCATGGGCCAAGGAGGTAGGACTGCAGAACCGGCCCTCCGTTGTGACACTCCTTGCTTCAAGAAGGGTGTCCTTTCAACATCCGGATGTAGCGTAGCTGATTTCTCAAATGACGTCATCAAGATGCAGACCAAGAAGCTTCCAGGACAGAGGATGGCTTCCCTGGGAGACTCGCCGTCATCCCTGTCATTAACAAGCAACCTTCTCTTACGATGCAGCAGAAACCTCCGTGGGGACACGCCAGCCGCTCCATCGAGGGTCTCGGGCCGAGACCCATGACACATGATATCTATCCCAGTTGTGCAGCTTTGCTTAGCTAGAAATGCGAGCCGTTCCAGAGTGTCGACGCACCGCCGATTTTAGCAGAGTCTGTTTTTATTCATAAACCCCGCATGTGCCGTCTGGTTCTTGTTGACATGCTGTGTTGCACTTCTGTTGTCTTTTTGTCTTGCTTTAAAGCCTGGTTTTAATTCCCTCTGTGGTGCCCGTTTCAGGTCAAGATGCGGCCCCCACAGTATCTCCCACTGTCCACAGTTTCAGCAGAACCCCCCCCAGCAGCAGTCCAGCCCAATCGCCATGCCCCGCCCCATTCCGAGTCAAGGAAACCCCCGTAGAGTCAAAAGCTACCCCACCCCTCATTTGAACCCTAACCGTCCCCAGGCTCAGAGGCAGATGCTCAATGTGCCCAAAATCGAAATCACGGTCGAGCAGCCTGGCCAGGGGATGGGCCAACCTGCTGAGAAGCTGAGGGAGCCGGGTTTGGTGGCGCGACCCAGAGGACGCAGCCCTGACTTGGCGCATGCACGGTTAGTCAGCTTGGCGTGGTGCGGCGGGCGGCATCGCACTCGCCTTGCCGTAGAGGTGCTGAGGTGGACAAGAGGGGGAGCCAGTGCCAAGCCGTACTCCGACCGGCCGCCAGCTGCCAAAACATAAACCAAGTTTGGGACCTGGGTCATTACGGCCGCTTCCAGTTCAGCCAGTCGTTGTCCGCACCCGAGCACTCCCAGAAAATGCTGACCGCCCCGGGCCGGGGAGCTGTCAAAGCGATGCTCAGCGTGCCCACGCCGCTCCTCTTCCCTGGGAGACACTCAATGCTCGACGAGCCTGAGCTTGATCCCGAGTTTGGCGGACTTGACTTATCCTCGTCCGCCCCGGCCGGCTCCCTTCAGGAGCATCTGCGGCCGGCTCGCTCTCGCTCTGCGTCCACTTGCGGGCACGCTTTGCTCGTTGGTCGAGATTCCAACCAAAGTGCAAAACATTCCCCAAAGATCGTCCGCAAGGCTATGCAGTGGTTGGGTCTCTCCCCTCGGGGCTCGCATGAGCGCCTCGCACCCTCGTCCTCGCCCTCGCTCTCGCCCTCTAGTTCCCCCTCAGACTCCCGCCCCAGCTCACCACTGACATCTCCCGTTTTCGACTCGGACGTCCAACACACACTTCGATTCATGTAGTGAGGATCCCACCTTCCCCCACGACACCCCCAGCATTACGGGAACTCAAATCTATTTGTCTCTGCTTTGTTTCCCTCTGATGTTCTACAGAACATTGAGCTGTTTTTTTTTTTCTTTATTCAGCCCCCAAAATTGGTGTCGTGGTTCAGCCCAACTATATCACAAATTGACTCGTCTCGCCGAACGTCTCCTTAAACAAACCGCTCTGCCGTTTGCCATCGTAAACCACCCAAGGTCTAAATTTACTCAGGATTTTTAGGTCCGTGAAATTTAAATTAGTGCAGAACGATTTGCAGTTTGCCCCAATTGAGAATTAATTTGTGTAATTTCTGAGGTTAAAGCTAATGACCATTTTCAAAATCCCCTAAACTGTTATGAGTTCTCGTTGTGTATTACAGGTGTGTATATATAATTGTAAATACTTTCTTGAGCGCCTTAAACAGTGTGTGTTAGTTTTTAGTATATGTCAAATTTGAATGTCGGAACATACATTGGAGCATGATTGTGTCGCGGTTGTTTGACCAGGTCCACTCGGCTACCGTAAGCAGTGATGTCGGCAAATCACTGCTCCCCAATTAAATAACGATCAACATCTTGTTCCTAGTTTGCAAATGATTCAGTCTCAGATGTTTTTCTTCTGTCCTGGGGGGGACGTAGTCTGCTTGAAATGATGTCGCAGTGACGCATCCGAAACTGTAGGACGGACCGTCTTGAACTTTTTTTACTTTTGTATCATGAGCTTTTCTCCTTATTTAAACCTCTGGCTCCCAGTCCATCCCGTGTTACAAGAGTGCCCCCCCCCTCTACTTGCCCCAACCCCCCCAGCCATCAACCCCTGTATTGCCCATTCACTTCACCACATCCGCCACCCCCAACCCCCACCCCACAACATCCCACCATGCCTTGGATGACATCATAGCCCCTTCAGATGCCTGACCAGAAGCCTAATCTCCAGTCCTGGATTGTTCTCCGAGTGTCGTCTCATTGTAAGGTTCAACCATCAATGCAAAAGCTGGCTGGTGATCGGTGGCTGGTGACCGGTGCCTGGTGCTTGGTGGCTCCCTCTCTCTCTCTCTCTCTCTCTCTCTCTCTCTCTCTCTCTCTCTCTCTGGCTCACTCTGAAATGCAACAGCCAGTGGGTCGATCGCAGCCCCGAATGGTCTGGCACAGCCTAGACCCTGTGCAACTCGGCACACTTCCACACTAACAGCAGAATAAACCCAGCCGGGGGTCCAGTCTGTCTCGTGCGGATGGGGGGGTGGTGGGCTTTGGGGGGGGGGGGGGGGTTTATCAGAGCACATTTCACATGTGTGACAGGTGGAATGTTCTGCTGGTTGTCATAGAAACATTAATCATATAGGCATCGGCAGCTTAAAGGAAACTTACTGGGTTAAAAAAATTTCCTCCTGGAATATTGCAGGGTCAAACCCTAGAGGGGGGGCTATTTTTATTGCTCAACCTGAGTTGTCCCAGTAAGCAAATCTCCATGACCCTGACCAGGAAAACCTATTGGTAGATGGATGGATGGATTATAAACAAATATTCAGACTGGCTCTGTAAATGTAACTCCGCACCGCCCCATCCGCTTAGGTAAAAAAAGAGTGAAATGTAGCACTGTGTCTGCCTTGGCATATGAGAGAGCTAGGCAGGCTGAATGAATCTTGTTTGTATGTTGGTTCTGGGTCGTAGGAGCGAACGTTGACTCCATCTCATCTGTGACATCACTAGTGTCTATGCTAATGAACACGGGAGAAGTAACCAGTCGCACAGCTCAGCACTAACACAAGCCAATTAGATTCGGACTGCAGTGAATTTCCTTCATCCATACTTCCTGGTGATGTCCTAACGGGTGTGGTCCTAGCCGCTCTGCTACCCATAATGCCGCAGTGCTTTGTAGATGGTTCCTGGATCGCAGTGCCCTTTTCAGTCTTGCACTGAAAGATGATTGATGAGGGCACCTCCTCGCCGGCTCTCCGTTTGTGGTCTTCCTGGGTTTCAGGCTTCGTCTGCGATCATCCGACGAGCTGGCCCACATCTCCCACTGCCGCATGAAAGGGTTTGGGTGCCAAGCATTTAAGGAAGAGAGCATGTCGACTAAAAGGACTCGAATCTGTATCCATCAGTCAGGAAAAAAACCACAAACAGTTACATCCACTTGTCCTCCCGACTGCAGTGAACTGCGTTCCAAACTGCGTCAGTCGCTAATCGGGTTTCCTGTTGCTGAAAAAAAATTGAAAGATGACCTTTTGAAAAATTGCCCTACATCCCAGAAACACTTTGAAACAGCTACAGTTTTGTTTTCACGTTTAGAACTAAACTGTTTTTCTCTCTGCAAATGAGGGTTCCAGCGGAGTTTTACAATCCCAGAAGGGCCTACACTTTTAGGAGACTTTGGATCAGCAGGACAAAGGCACCCAAGCCCTATTCATTGTGAAAGACGGGAAAGTAGCTACTTTTACTAACAGTTGTTTTTATTTCCCTTCTCTAGGACCTTAATGGTGTTTTCTGCAAAGCATTTTAACTTGCGCTACCATAAATCAACATGCATCGTCAAGCTGGTGTAGGGAAACAGTCTACGTCTGTTCTATGTCTTCTTTTTCCTAACATAGACTTCTTTATGTCTTCAGGTCATTCTGTCGCCGACTTAGTTGGGGGATGTTGCGATTTACTGACTAATTACTGCCTGTCACACATGTTTGAGTGTAGACTTGATTCTCCGATGAAGCTGGTTTAGACAAACATCTGCTTTCCGCATTAAATCGATCAATTTGATTACGAGTCTTGGATTGCGGGCTTGTTACAGCTTTTAATAACGGGATTCAAAGGTCGCTTTTTGCTGGGCTTAGCAGTGTTTGTCAGTTCAGTCAGTCCTGTCAGTGAGTCAAGCAATAAGGCTGCTTTTCCAGCTAGCGTGAGTCCATAATTTGGTCCTAGACCGACTCACTCAACACCTTTTTAGACCCCTGAAAAACACTATTTAGGTTCTAGTGTATCAGGATCTTTGTGTTCTTGATTTATTGTAGGTTAATTGTAGGGGGAAAAAAAGGAGGAATCTGATTGGTTATCTCCCTGAAACAATCAGATTGTAGAGGAGGCGGGATCACCAATCAGATGTCTTGGCCCCGCATTCTCTAGGTTGCTTAGACATACCTCCTCTACAATCTGATTGGTTATCTTGGCCTGTGTACTCATGCAGTTGTTGGGATTGCACGATGGAAGTATAAAGTGCCAGTCGGGGTCGACCATTTTGATGTATGCTGGAGAAGCTGCCTTTGCAGGATGAGGGTTGTGGTGTCTGACAGCTTAGATCCTTCCTGACGAGCCCTCTCATGGACAGGTGGAAGAACGCTCGAAGCTGAACCGCCAGAGCTCCCCAGCGATACAGCACAAGGCGGCTAATCGGATCTCGGGACCCGTCGCTGCCGCCCCGCTCCGAGTCCTTTAGCAGCAGCGTCGGCGCAGGCCGCACGCTGCACGCCCATGGCACCGGGTCCCTGAGCCACAGGTATCCCCAAGCCGTGACTCCTCCCCTCTTTTCACCCTTTCATCAAGTTATTTCATTGGCTTCCCTGAACCATGTGATTTGCTCCTTGTTCACTGTGACTGGTCCTTAGTTCTTTTGCCTTCTTGGGGCCTTTTTATTAAGTATGAACAATAATAACATGTAAATGCAATGTGCAAATTATTAACCAGTATACATACAAAGTTGGCTACACTGATTGGTCAAAAATGGCGTAGAATTAGTTTGTATGAGAACTTATCCTAACCAAGTGCTTAAGAGGACTTGTGGGAACATCTCCCCAGGAGTGAGTTGAAGACAGGTGTGTCAGGTAGCATATGTCATAGTTAGTTATGTGTTTTCGTTTGCAGTAACTTGCCTAACCCATCTCTGCTCTCTTCTTGGTCAGATGATCCACCTGGTGCACCCATGAAGTCCCACAGCGTATCCCTGTCGCCCTCTCAGTCCCTGCACGAACAGTCGGTCTCATTCCCAGAGGTCCAGTCTTTCCCGGCGGCCCGCCCTTCACCGCCAGAACTCGGACCGACCTCCGAGACCCCCATGCCACCGCCTCGGGTCACCAGCCGCGAGGATAAGTTCGACCGCAGCTCCTGGCTGAGGCAGGACGAGGACATCCCACCCAAGGTAAGCACAGGGGTGGATAGGAAGGGGCAGCATATGGAGGTCACCAGGAGCCCAAGAAGACATGCGCAATTTCAACTACATGTCATGGCTAATGCCGGCAAGTGCTGCTGCGATTGAGGAAGCCGTCTTGTCTCCGGAGAAGCATTCAGCTTGACTTTTAACCCCCCCGTTCGCCTCCCAGGTGCCCCAACGGACAACATCGATCTCTCCAGCGATGGTGAGGGAAGAACTCCCCAGGGAACGGAGCAGGCCTGGGGCCAAGGACCAGCTCCCAGCTTATTTGCGCCAGGTCCATAGTTTGACAGCTTGTGCCGCCTCCCTCTCCCAGGCGTCTGTTGGGTTTGCTGGTGTTTTTCTTATTTTTAATTTTTTTTTGCATGTGGCCCCAGCGTGTGACAACTTTGTTAAATGTCAGTGTTTATTTGCAGCTCAGTGGCCAGCAGTGGTTTTGCTTTTATATATATGTATTTTTTTTTTCTTTCAAAAAACTGCAAGCTCGCCTCCCAGATCACAAAGCCACAGCAGCCATCAGCCACCCCCCCCCAACCCCACCCTGGATTAAGCACCACCTACGCGTCCTCATGTGCCCATTTCGTTTGTTGCCGCAGTAACCCGTATCTGCGCAAGTCCGACGTGACTCCGGAGGCGGCCTTCCAGAGGACCAGTAGTGCTAGCTCATCCAGCTCCGGTACCCCCAGCTCCCAGCCCGGCTCGCAGACTGGGTCCAGTGAGAGGAATCAGGTTCGAGGTAAGGGCAAACAAAAAACTGTTAACAGTCACAGGGACCAAACGGCGACTAATAATAAATTAGCTCCCGCTGGAACGAGTAAATGAGTTTGGAGGAGGCAGGATAAAGGTAGAGGACTACGCAGAGACATTTGGCCTGCATGAATGCTTGGTTTAACATGATGAAATCCCAGCACCAGATGCGGAAGCCATGCTTGTTATTTTTGTCATCAACGGGCACGTCGGTTCTGTGATGATCACAAACGCTGTCCTCGGGTTTCAGCCGTGTAAGTTATGCGAGGCCCATCTGCTTCCGTGGTTTTATCAAAGAGATGGGGGACATTGACAGGGACGCCCTCGATTTGTCAGCCTGCTGCTTTGAGCCGGCGAGGGCACATCAAGCCCCTGCTGAGCTCCAGCTTCTGGGGTGACGCACGGATCCCCCGAGGACGCAGCTCATGTGACAGAAGGCCCCCGGTAGTCGATTTGCGTACGCTTCAGAGGATCTGTTCCGACAGGAATGCGTGCAGGAGGGCAAAAATCCTGCAGTCCCGGCATCAAATCACCCCCAGACTACTTCCCAAATAAGCTCCTCCCCTCATTTCACGACCAGGAATATGGGGGCACTGGCTGTCTGTCACTTCTCCAGGTTCCCACGAACGTCCAGTCGGCTCCCACGATGTATTCAGGAGACCACAGGGCAATTTGCCATTTTCCAGCCACCCGCTCACATTAGTCAGAGGCCTTGCAGCGGGCCCCCAATGTGTTGGGTGGCAGGAAGTGGCAGGTGCATTGTGGGTAGCCTCCTGATTGTCGGCACCAAAGGAGCAGTGTTTGGTGTGTTTGTTCCATGCTGCTCTAGTGGTGTGTTGAATATCTTGCGGAGAAGCCGTTTAATGACAGGCAAACCTCGAAACAATTCTCAGGGGTTTTTACAAAAACCCATAGCAGGTTCTGAGGAGCCACCATCCGTCCTGTAGGCGCGATATATGAATTCTACCCAGCGATGCGGACGACTCGCATGCATTAGTGCTCCACGCCACGCCTCGCCTGTGGCCTTTTTTGAGGATGCAAGTGCTCCACATTCAGCGCTTGTTGATCTCCTGAAAATGCAGGAAAGGGCTCTTTCAAGGGGACCCCACATGTTTTTGTTCTAAAAATGACTCCCTCCATACTATGCCAAATCTCGTTCCACTGTGGGTACTTTATTTCGTAACATGACCATTTCAAGTTTGCTCAGGGGGGAAGGACAAAAGTGTTTGACTTACCTGCCACCCCTCTCTTCCCCATAGAGTCCGGCAGTGCTGACGGGCCCCCTGCGGTCCCGCAAGAAGTTCCCAGACCGAAGCAGGAGGATATCCGCGAGGCGACCAGGCCGAGTCGGCCAGCGGTGAGTACATAGAGAGTCTGTTTAGTTTTCCTGCTGCGCCGACAATCACTCACCCATAAATCCACCATGTACCACCCGCCTGTCATGGCTTCTACATTGGGGGGAGAGGGAATGTTGTTCCCGTCAGGGCACAGGTGGGGGTGGGGGCTTTTCCACTTCACCTCCAATGTGGGCGGCTGCAGTCCACAGTCCGTTGCCACGTCTCACTAAACAAACACCTCCCACCTGAAAAGCTGTGCTTTCGATGAGCCACCCACACCCCTGTATTCACAATCCCCCCCCCCCCCCTCCACAAATGTCTGCCAGCTTGCTTACACATTAATTAGACAATGCGACATTATTCTCTATTTTTGTATTTTATGTAACGGTGAACAGGACATAATAGCTGGCAACTCGTAATCAACGCTCGTTGTAAAAGACTGAAGATATGTGCAGGAGCGGAGCCACCGGGGTGCTGAAAGCTGATTGGACCCCGGAGTGCCCTCACCTCTGTCATCCACCGATTCAAAACATCTCATTGGCTAATGATAGGGTTGGCCCATCTGTATGAATTACTACCCTTTAAAACATCCTACAACCTCCTCTGTCTAGGACTTCCTGGGCTATAAGGTGTAGCTCTGCTCCAATCACATCCACCCCTTTTCCGACCGCTCCTCCTCCCATAACAGATTCCAGTATCATGTACTGTAATTCGGGATCTGATACGTAGGATTTACATGTGAATGAGTCTGTGCGGGGGGGGCAGAAACCTTAAGAAGCCCAGTCTCTTCTCGGGACCTATAGTGAAAAATGGGGGAGGAGTAATGACTTTGTTTGGTTATGTGAAGCTGCATCTAGCCTTCTGCTGATTTGGATGATTAAATTTAAAAGGAACCTTCAAACTAATTATAGTTAAGGTTTACTGAGTTAGCAAGTAGGTCTGCATGCGAAGGCTTCCGTATAACAACAGACGAATAGATCACATTAAAATGGGATCGTTGTAATTACTCCCAATGCTAATTCAGGGCCTTGTTGTGACTGACGCTGATTGAAGTTATGCTTCTGGGCCTTTCGGCATCTCCGGAATCGAGGCCATTTGAGTAAAGCTCTGCTTTATAACGCTGAAATGGGAAGGAGACGTACGAATGCTGGGAGACGGGTAGCGTCTTAAAAGCTTTCGGTGTTCACCTTAATAATGCGGCCCGTTGCAATACTGGCATGCGGAGGTCTTGGTTTCCTCTTCCTCGTACCTTCTGAGCGTAGGGCCTCCCGCAGCCTCTCCCCAGACTGTCAGCAGTCTGCTGTCAGTGCCTTGTGTCCCACATACTGAGCACTAGATTCTCCATTTCTGCTCCAGGGCCAGCAGGCCTGGTCCATATTTGGGTGGTGAAAACAGAACCACGCTTGAGGCTGTTCGGCGCCCGCCACCAGGCTCTCTCCATCATCCCTCTCTCTTGCCCTCTCTTCTCTCCCCCTCGCTTCATTCTCATTCCCTCCTTTGCTGTTGACGCCCCCATCTTGCCTAGAGTTACAAGACCGTCATAAGCGAGGTCAGGGACGCGCTCACTCTTTACCTGCATTCATCTCCCTGCTCCTCTCTCCGCGGCACTCCCTCTCTCCGCGGCACTCCCTCTCTCACTCCCTCTCTCCCTCCCTCTCTGTCTCTCCGCGACCTTGGCATAGCTGTCGAGCGGAATGCTGATGGGTCCTCATGAAGTAGCCCCCTTTGGCACGGGGTTGTCTAAAGCAAAGCCCGTCCTTTTCACCCGCGCAACTTTCTCACAGGGGAGGGGAGTCGGGGGGGGGGTGCTTTCTGGCAGAGCGTCAGTCACTTTCACAGGGCCTGGATTCGACACAGCCGGCATAATCCCGTCTCGCACAATGTGCTTCGGCTGTTACCATGGCGATGAGGAGCTGGGCAAGGGGACTGCATCCTTCACTTTCTTTTAAAGCATTTTAATTGGAATTCTCAGACTGTGTGTGCAAAGACTGCTTTAATGTGAATGGCTGGCGGGTGGGCAGGCCAGGGTGGGGGGGGGGTGTCATGAATGAAAAGCCGGAACTGCTTTTGGGTGTCAGATATGCGGCTGTGAGTGCCGGTGTTTATTGATTTGAGCTCTTTTTAGTGTATTTTGCATGGCAGCCCGGCAACAATGAAGGCGTAATAATAAAGTCATCGCAAGGACGAGAAACGGCGAACGAAATCTGCTTTATCCCCGCTTCCATTTTGGAGGCTGCAGCAGGGACGATACCACCCCTATACCACCCCCCCCCCCCCCCCCCCCCCCAATAGACTTTATGTATCTGCCTATTCCCCCTGGAAGAGACCATGCATTGGAATGACATGACATAACGATGGGCGTGTCCTCTGAGATCAGGTGCAAAGTACCCTGGCAGGTTCAGGGGGCCCAGCACTTTGTGTAAAATTATATAATGGGGGGCGGGGGGAGGGTAACATTTTGTCCGGGGGCCCCAGAATTTTTAGCTCCGCCTTGAACTGTAATCCTACTTATTCTACAGTATGAATTTTTATTAATGAGATCGCAGGCAGCATATAAAATCACTGCAGAAGCCGTTTAGCGTTATTAAACATAAACCACAAGAAGACTACTTATGCTTGATTAGTCTGAAAAAAACTCTAATCTATTAACGAAAGAATCATTCATACTTCCCTTGAATGCCAAGTGAGCAATTTGTACCTAAAATGCGAATCTTCTTGGAGCTTGGTGTAATACTTGTATTCCCAAAGAGACCAAAACAAAGGCCTGTTTGTACAAACCCACATTTGTTAATCTTGGGAAAGTAAACAAAGCATCTTGTCACTCAGACGGATGCAGGACCCCATAGGGCTAAATGGCGTCCCTTTCGGAGAAACAGCACTAAGAGGGACAGAGCACTTCCAGTATCCCCTGTAAGGGCATCGCAGATGGACTTTGAAGCAGCCTGTAACTGAATGTGAGCCGCTGCTCACGTTCGCTCCCACATCAGAGGATTGATGGTGTTCCACCCCCCGTCCTCGATGCCGGGAAAAGATGCTGTGTATTTTCCGGGCGCACTGAGGGCATGTGGCAGCCCTGGCATCCCGGGGAGGGAATGGGCCATGTTCAGTCCTTTTTCCGAGTCTGGCTCCCCCTGACCCTCACCCCCGCTCCTCGTTCTCGCAGGACCTGACGGCCCTAGCCAAAGAGCTGCGGGAGATTCGCATCGATGAGTCCAACCGGCCACCCGTCAAGGTGACGGACTACTCCTCCTCCAGCGAGTCGGAAAGCAGCGAGGAAGAGGACAGCGAGAACGTGGGCCTCGACGGCACCGTGCCTGTCTGCGACATCCCTCGCATCATGTGAGCGCCTCACCGGCCCTACGGCTTTCTCAGCTGACCCGCTTCAGCTGAAGTTTTGAATAAGCAAGTGGTTCCTGTGTTCATCTGGAAACAGCCCATCGGTTCCTGGAAGCACCGATTCTTTTGCCGTGGCTCAGACCGCCGGTGATGACGACGAACCCCGTGATGACACCTGTGACAGCGGCTCCAATGAGAACACGCCGACTGAGACTGAGGTGAGCTGACACAGCAGTGTGGAGGCAGTTCGGGTCTGTGTGCCCCGTTCTACTCCTTTTTCTTTGATGGTTGTTCATAATTTGGGGCTTCTCCCTTTCAGCATCACTCATCTGATATCTTTCCCTGTGATTATTCTTAAAAAGCCACTGGAATGCTTGCATAAATCTCTATGCCAGACACTTATAATGATCTCTTGGGTCCTAGTTTGTCCAGGCTGGGCTTCCATACTTATACTTGCAGTTAGACTGGTCTCTTCTACCTGTTTCACTGGCTGTTTATTACTATCCTTCCTGTTGGTGACGGAAGATGTAGGTTTAACCTGATATGGGACCATAGGACTAATGGAAGGTTAAGAGTAATAGCCCCCCCTTCTTTTGTTCTGTCTCGCAGATGCCAGAGGATGAAAAACGCACTGAGCACGCGGAGAGCAATGGCTTCGCCGCCCATGTCAATCTCCCTGACCTGGTGCAGCCAAGCCACTCCCCCCTGAGCACACCCCCCGAAGGCCTGGGGAACGTCCCCAGTCTGCAGGTGCAGGACATGGATTCCGCAGCTGAAGTAGGTGCTGTCACAGCCAGCTAAACCTCCCCCACAAAACTTCTGCCATTCAGCCTTTCAAAGCCCCCCCCCCCGCCCTCCCCCCCCCCCAGTACTATACTCAAAACATTATGCGGTCCTACCATTTCACGTGCTTATTTTTGGTCTTTAGAAATGTTGTTTTTGTCAGAGTGACATTAGTTAGTGATGTCCATTTCCCATCATGCACCAGTCCAAACCTCTTCTTGTGTGTCAACAGTACGGGATGGGGGTTGGGTCAAAGTCCTCATTCACGCCGTTCGTGGACCCACGTGTGTACCAAACCTCCCCCACGGATGACGACGGTGAAAACACCGCCACCGGTAAGTAGTCAAGCGGTCGCTGAGGGGTTATCCTAAGAGCAGATGATGGAAATCTAACAAGGGCGAGACCGGGCGTCCGGCCGTGACGAGTCCAAAAGCCTGCGCCGTCTGTCGCGTCCCCAGCCCTGCTCACCGCCGAGCTGCTGCTGCAGGAGCAAGCCAAGCTCAATGAGGCACGCAAGATCTCAGTGGTCAACGTCAATCCCACCAACATCCGGCCGCACAGCGACACACCCGAGATTCGCAAGTACAAGAAACGCTTCAACTCCGAGATCCTGTGCGCTGCGCTCTGGGGTGAGTTTTGGGTGACCTTCCATCCCAAGTAGATTGACTATGTCTATCAGATTTTTTTTATCGTTAGTTGTAGTAACCTGAGATTGCATACACTCACCTATTAATCAGAGCCTTAGCTTCAGTAAACAACTTATTTCTTTAACCAGTAAATCTGGTCTCTTCTACTTGAACCGTACAAAGGACTTCCTAAAAAAACATATGTGACTGCTTGTTTACACATTTATGAGATATATGCCTCCTAGTGGAAAACTGGTATTACAGGCTGTGTTGGTTTCTTCTGCTATAGGGGTGAACCTGTTGGTGGGAACCGAGAACGGACTGATGCTGCTGGACCGCAGCGGCCAGGGCAAAGTATACAACCTGATCACAAGGAGACGCTTTCAGCAAATGGATGTGTTGGAGGGACTCAACGTGCTGGTCACGATATCAGGTGGGTCCGGCTGAACAGACAGCAGGGGGGGGTGCTTCAAGGGTTGGGTTGGTAGCAAATCCAAGCTCATCCACTGAAGCGGAGCTGGATCAGCTGCACGCCAGATTTCACCTAGAAGGTTCTGTCACGGTCTTGCGTTAGTAGAGGTTAGATCATTCCACAATGGCTTTGCTGTGGGATCTGATAAGATGTGCGGTTTTCGTCCCCTGGTCCTGTCAACAGGAAAGAAGAACAAATTAAGGGTTTATTACCTGTCGTGGCTGAGAAACCGGATACTGCACAACGACCCGGAGGTCGAGAAGAAGCAGGGCTGGATCACTGTCGGGGACCTTGAGGGCTGCATCCACTATAAAGTCGGTACGTCCGCCTTGTGCAAACGACCCCCGCAGACACCAACGTATCGGAGAGAAGAATTTCAGGTCCAGGAGGCCCTGCAGCATGGGAATCTGATTTATTTGACATTCTGTTTGTTTAGGTGAACATATGGCAGGTTCTTCTGTGCCTGTAATGTCTCCTTCACGCCAAGGCCCCATTCTAGTTAAATATAGGACCTCCACTGATCTGAGAATGAAGCTCAGGCAGATGGAGTTTGATATAAGTGAATGGAGAGGGGCAGCGGGAAATATGGCAAGCAAGTTCCACGGAGTGTAAATCCGTTGCGCAGTCCTGCTGATGGGGAAACTGATTTTTATTCTTCTTGCAGTGAAATATGAGAGAATTAAATTCCTGGTGATCGCTCTGAAGAACTCTGTGGAGATTTACGCGTGGGCCCCCAAGCCTTACCATAAATTCATGGCTTTCAAGGTAGGGGACGGTTGTCGCCGATTGCTTCTTTTTCTGTTGTTCGCTAGCTTCAGTCTTCACGGATGGTATCGGTTCTGTTCAGGGAAGCATAAAATAGTGGGGAGCAGGAGGCAATTTTAAGGACACAGTGAATGTCTTTGCCGAGTTTATTTTGTAGAACAAGACTAATGTGACTAGAGTATCAGACGGGCCTGAATGTGACAGCCAATATATAAAGCAGTCCTTTAACACTCCAGTGAACCGTATACAAGGCGCGTTATGAGTTATGAGATGTTTGTCACGCTTTGGAACAGTTTTTAAGTGGCATAAAAGATTATTATCTTTCCTCACTGTGTGTTCATATTTCAGTGTACAGCTGAAGATTACCGTTTCTATCCTGAATTTTTTTTTTTTTTTTTAAGAATTCATAGTAAAACATTTGAACCGAGAATAACCCATAGATTTGCTTATGTAACGTTTCAAAAGTGATTTTGATTGGTTCAGATGTGTCACAAGGTGACACTGAGCCAACTGGCATAGGGCAGTGTGATGGCAGCACTCGTATAGAGGACTTGCAGTGGATTGTCTTGGTGACATTGGCATGGCTGCATGTCTTACTGTGCTTGTTCATGCTTTTTAGTCTTTCACAGATCTCCAGCAGAAACCACAGCTGGTGGACTTGACCGTGGAAGAAGGTCAGAGGTTAAAGGTTATTTACGGGTCCAGTGTTGGATTTCACGTGATTGATGTGGATTCCGGAAATCCCTACGACATCTACATCCCGTCCCATGTAAGACTCTGTCTCACGGTCCTATGTTCACTTGTTTTCACATCTTTAGTTTCCTTACTGAGAGAGGTGAAATTTAAATGTATGGTACACGGACGATGATTTCCGTTTAGCTGAGACGTAACTGGGAAGACTATGTAACAGTTTAAAATTCTTGCCTCTTCACTGCTGGAAAACTTGCAAACGAATAAACGAATGTTAAGTCACCTGTGAAATCTGAGGGGGGTGAGGAAATGATTTTCCACAAGGCAAGCAGAATAGGCTGGCAGCCTGTGGTAAGAGGGGGGGGGAGGGGGTTCATCACCGATGTGGGGGAATCGCTCCGATGTGAGGATCGGGCAGCGCCACCTGGTGTTTACTGTTCTGCTTTGCAACTGACCAAATCTACTCATCCAACACTGTGCTCCCCCCCCCCCCCCCCCCCACCAGATTCAGAGCACCATCTCTCCACATGCCATCGTGATTCTCCCCAAGACTGATGGCATGGAGATGCTCCTGTGTTACGAGGACGAGGGGGTCTATGTGAATACCTATGGCAGGATCACCAAGGACGTGGTGCTACAGTGGGGGGAGATGCCCACTTCTGTTGGTAGGTGTCTGATAACTCCTCCTCCACTGGGCTCTCAGACCCACCCCTACCTCCCCCACAGTCCAGCAACCAGTACAAATCCAGACCATGATTTTCTTTGAACCAGCCAGTTGAGTCCTCTGTGACTGTGACTCTTTATACTCAACTGGTTGGTTGAAACAAAATCTTGGTCTGGATTTGTACCCCTCTTTCCACCTCTGCGATTGTTCTGATGATAATCTGCATCCTGGCACCATCTTCAGCTACATCTACGTACCACTTTCTGTCCACCCTCTCTCTGCTTTTTGATCTTTTCGTTGCTAGCATTTCTTATACGAAGCATTCGCTGAATGTTTGCACGTGTGTCCTCAGAGGTCTGAGGACGGTGAGAGGGAGATGTAAAAATCCATATTGGGTAACGCCGCCTCATTTCTAAAATAATGGAAACTCGACAGGAGGAAGAAACTGGCAACTGTGATCGGGAGATGCAGATGTTTAGGGTTCATTTAAAGTTTAATAACATTCACAGAGGGGTTTTCTTCTAGGGGATAGACGTGATTTGATAAGTGTGAGCTCCAGTTCGGTTTAAAGCACCTGCTGCATGGCAACGGGGTCCCTCATGGTTTGGTTTTTTTTTTCTCTCCCTGCGATTGAGAGAAAATGAGGCCCCATGTTTCGGGAATGTCAGTCACAGCTCTGAAGTTCATGTGGTCGTTGGACCATCCAGGGGACTGTGGTTTTGCGGCGTACTCGGGATTTAATTTTAAGCTCGGTAATTCGTCGTCATGCTCTATAATCCGCACGAAAAGGTTCCTAGTTCCTGATCTGCTGTCAGTGCCCAGAGTCATCCCTGGGGGTGATTTACTGTCGGGTTGCCTCGTCAGGTGATCAGCCAACGAAGCCAAAGGCTCCTTGTTCGTCATGCAGCCGCTGCGTAAGGTCTTATCTTCTAAGTTATCCCATGAAAAGAGAGCCTTACTCGAGTGAATCATTAAAATCCTGCCTTGTCCTACCAGCAGAGCCCAAACGCAACTGCAGCCAAGGTGTGATCAAACGTGAATCTCTGATGTATCTTCAATAGTTCTGGTATTCCCAGTGCAGCCACAAACGAATGTTTGCCATGTGTTATTGCCACCTACTGGCCAAGAGGTGCATGGCACCCAAAGAAGGCTGTCTAAATCAGTCCTTGTGTCTATATTATATAGGTTAAGTGGTCTTATTATTAAGTGGCTGTAGTTTATTGATTGCTACACAGCCAGTGATTGCTTTCCGACTAGAAACTGCCGCAGAGATCTCCCCACATTGTCTCATGGCCTGGTACTAGCTCCAGTCATTGTTTTGCATTGCTGTCACTGTACACTAGAGGTTGCTGTTTGATGATAGGCAGCAAGCCAGTCGTTGGCTGACTCCCACTGTTCCTGTCTTGCAGCCTACATCCACTCCAACCAGATCATGGGCTGGGGAGAGAAGGCCATTGAGATTCGTTCTGTGGAGACGGGACACCTCGACGGCGTCTTCATGCACAAGCGAGCTCAGCGATTAAAGTTCCTCTGTGAGAGGAACGATAAGGTAGGAGCCGCCCCTCCCACCTCCCGCCAGCACTACTGCAGCAACCGAGACCCCAAAAGCACCCACCTCATTCCCACAATCCTCTCTGTCCCGTCAGGTCTTCTTCGCTTCAGTTCGTTCTGGGGGGAGCAGCCAAGTCTTCTTCATGACTCTCAATCGGAGCTCCATGATGAATTGGTAAATCCCTCCTTGATGGTCATCTGTGGATTCCTACTCACCCCCCCCCCCCCCCCCACGAGTGTCACTTTCATAGCCCTTGTGGTAAACAAGAAGAAGCCTGATAATCACACCACCACACAAGAGCCGGGATCGACACGCCCCCCCCCTACCCCTCCGGGTGGGTGTTGTGAAGAGGAAGGCATCTTCTCCAATGGTGCTGTTGTCACCGCCCTCTTGTGGGGGGGCAGGATCCTGAATCACATTCTATATCAGAACACCATGCACCATGGGAAGCACCCATATGTGGAGCATCACATGGGGCAAAAGAGTTCCTTTATTTATTTTTAATAAAGCCCCCCCCCCCTTTCCTCTTGTTCGTTGTGTCTATCATTTTGAGCTTGAAGGGGGAAGGTAATTGGGATGTATTTCCTTATGAGAGCTGTGCAAGGAGCCCGAACGTGTGACAGTAAATTTCACCAAACGGTGACATCCGTCACGGAGGATCGTAATTGTGGATAATTGTACACAATGGACTTTGTTGAAAAGTGCAGTCGTGAAGATTATATTTGGGTCTGTTCCTCCTTTTTCCCTGTCGGCCTCCGGCGATTTCCGCATGTGTGTCACCCCGTTTCTGCCTTTCGCCGTGAAACAATCGAGTCCCCCTCCATGTGCCAAATCTGGTCTCGCCATTGCCCTGCCTCATATCTCCAGTCCCACCAAAAGTGCACCCCCCAATCGGGGCTTTTTTCAGGGTTTTACTCGACTCCTTCGATCTAGTAGCTTCAGCTGGGGATCCAGCCATGAACTTCTGACGTTGTAGTCATGCTGACACACCACGAGTGACTTTGTTTATTTTGTATTTTTATTTTTATTTTATTTTTTTCCCTGAAACTGGGGTCCTTGCATTGAGTAGGAATCCCAGTTGTTGCTGGACAGTGAACTTAACTGATATGGGTGCTCAGTCTTCTGCATCAATGGGAGCCAGGTGTGTGATTGCGGGCGGCTCCTCATCTACTGTAACCCTGCTGCCATGCTGTGGGCCTGTACAAAGACCCACCTAAGCTCATTCCTGTAATGTATCATAATTTTTTTAAGCAGGCCACTCTGAAAACCTGTCCAAAATAAACATTGTGTTTTTTTTTTTCCCCCCTTCATTATCGACGTGACCACGCTCATACACGTGCCATTGATGTTGTGGAAAGGAAGGAAAAATGATAAACAAATCTGTCTCTCATCTGATTCACCTACCTCTCCTTTGTCTGTTTTCGTCCATTTTGTTTTGGAAATTTTTTGGGATGACACCCCCACCAGCGAGGTTAGACCAAGGTGTCGATATAGTCAGGGCGTCTACACAGAGGAGGCTGGCGGTCGTGCTCCTTAGAAATACCCGCAACGAATGTGTGTTTTACAGTCGGCAGACGAGGCGTAATTAGTGGGAAGTTGTGGAAGCAGATCTGGATTTGATTGGCTCATGACCCTCCTGGAGTGAAAGCACAGGGACTCGTTCTGTGCCTTGAGTACAAATTGGTGCTTGCGAGGAGGTCGGGGTTCGACACACTGGTGGATCAGTGCCTGCCTGTGTGCTGTAGCTCTGCTGACCGGGAAACTCCTGGGGTCCTTAGGGCGACAGTGGGCAGAATGTAGCAGATGGGTCCTTCTGCCGTGTAACTGAGCTGGAAGCGGATTTCCATTGGTCACTCCCCCCTATATTGATTTGTTGTTGTGCAAACCACCACAGTATCGATTTTTAATTGTGAACCATGGACACGGTGCACCTGGTTCACAAGGACATTCTGTTTTTATTGGCAGAATTTTGGGAGATTAAGTGCTAATATCCATCCATCCATTTTCTGAAACCGCTTGTACTTTTCAGGGTTGTGGGGGCTCCGGAGCCTGTCGTGGGATAAAAATAATTCTTTCCTAAAGATATAAGCTATGTTTATACTTGTGTTTTTCTTCATGTTTATCTTTTTCCAAAGTAGGAGAAATCACTGTAATACTTTTAAATATTATCCTGGGTTTCTAGTAATGTTTGCACATTTAGGGCCAGATTTATCAATGTTAGCCATTAATTTCACAAATACCGTCACTATATGTGATTTAAAATGTCAAGCAAATGCATTTTATTCTTTTCTGTTTTTGACACAAAGCAGGTGCTCTGGTAAAAAAAAAAAAAAAAAAAACTTTGATTAATCTGGCCCAAGACATTGTATTTTAAATATGAATTAAATAAGAATAAGGAACCTGATTTGGGGGCAGGAGGTTTCTGTCCAGGCGTGTCTAGCAATAAGGTGTACTGATACCATGGCTCCTTCCCTTTTACTATCTGTGTAGCCTTTGCAGAACTTTCTGGACTCTCTGGTCTCAATCATACAGGTTTAAAGTGGGATCCAGCCCCGTGTTCGAGGGGCTGTCCATCACTGCTGGGCCCTCGCGCCCCAGAACTCAGTACTGTCACCATTTTGTTTTGGATCTGAAATGTAGTAACATCTGTTTTTTAAAAAAAATAAATATATAAATAAATAATAATTCATTAATAAATTTGTCTCGCTTGCATCTCCTTCCAAGGTAAAACCTGCCGCTTAAGGACTTTGATGTCGACATAGTTGTTTTCTCGTCCGGGTCTCTCACCAGGGCTGAAGAATTTCCCGCGAGCAGACTTTGTCCCCTAGAACGATCTGTTATCGACTACTTTCCTGTCACTCGTGCTCTCTCTCTTTTTTTTTTTTTTTTTGTACTCCTGGGTATCTCTCACTGGCTTTTTAATGCGAAGCTCCGATCCCAGTGCCCCTCACTCCAAGATTTATGCAAGAACCGGCACATTCAAAGGTAGCTATTCCCACACGTTAGACGGCTTGGGGAAAATGGAACGTATTGGCTCTACCGTTTACCTGATTTCTTGGGGGACGTTTAAATTGTGAAATGCAGAGGAATATATATATATATATTGACATTTATTAATGAATGTGAAAATCATTTTTTTAAGAGCTGCCACAGTACATGGCATTGTGTAATCTGTGGCAGCTGGTTGGAGCGTCAGTGGGGTTGAACATTACCCTGGTCTAATATCTATCTAGCTTGAGAACAACAACCTTGGAGCAGCTTTTAGCTGGGGAGGGGAGCTTTGCACACAAGGGAGAAGATGGATTCTGGAAAGGTAAAGACATGAATCTGCTCTGATAATTCATTACTTGTAAAGAATGGTTAGACCACCAGCTTTTTGGGGAATAAAAAATTAAATATTTCACTTCATCCTTGTCTTTATTTACTCCTGATTAAGGTGAAGAATTATGCCAGAATGCCAAATTTGTTTCAAAAATTTAAATAAGGGATTTTCTTGGGGGAATTGGATACGGCCAGTTGTGGAGATTAAAGGACACAGTGAATGTTAAATTGCCGTATTTATTTGTCATTATTTATTACTGCTTATAGTAGTGTTTTGTCCCAAAAATGTGGTGTTGTGTGAAAGTAATACAAATGACACTGGCCGACGTCTTTCTATATATTCAAAGATACAGTGAGTTAGCAGTGTTTGCCTAGAGGAACGGTCTCACTAACCGGCAGACATTCATTTTGCCACTGCTCTCGGGTATTCTGAAACGTTGCCATGATGCATGATTAAACGATGACTTTGAGGACGAGATTTTTCCTCATTGGGGTCCAAGCTTGTGCCACTTCATCATGTCTCTCCAAGTCAGAAAGATGGAATAATTCTATGTCCGTTAGCTAGGAGCGCTGCACTGTTGAGGGCATGGGAGATAGCCGGACAGCAGCGGGAGTCGCTAACCAGTGTTGGAAAAATAACTAGCAAGCATTGTAGCAGCAAAGCTGAAACACTGAGCTTAAATATACTGCTTCATTGCCCCTGTTGATTTTCTACCACAGGTTTTTCGATCTGCTGGTCCTTTCCTAGCCTGGCTTTACAGGGTGGTTAAAGGTAGTTTAGTCGAGAGTGTAAGCATCTTACTGTTAAATATTTTGAATTTCCATCTAATAAAAACCCAGGCTAGACATGAAACTAAAAAGAAGTGTGTGTGTGTGTGTGTGTGTGTGTGTGTGTGTGTGTACATATTGTGTTCCTATAGCCCTGTGTGCATGGTTGCCAAGTTTGGTCAGCTAGCTAGAGTGAGATGTAAAATTTGAGAGAAGTCTGCAGACACACATGCACATGCATGTAACCATTTTATTACACGGTAAATAGTCTGTAGGGTTTACAAACTACCCCAATGTTATTGATGTAGCTAATTTGAGGTTTATAATGGAATGATGTAGATTTGCTGTACGACTTATTGCATGAGCGTGGGAGTCTGAAAGCGTGAGCCCCACGTCAGATGCATGAGAGCTGGCAACCCTTCCTGTATGGTGTTTAATTGTGTATCAGATTGGCTCAATTTAGCTTACCCAAGAGGAAAATTATTTTTAAAAAAGGAAAATCCTCAACAATGCAATGACAAGAGCCTTCTGCTAATCGGGGGTGCAAGGAAGCTTGAATGGGAGGCGGGGTTTTATTGGGGGGGTGGGCGGAGTTTACGGGGAGCCAGGACACTTCTGATAGGTGCTCATGTGCTCATGCTCTGTAGCAGCTGTCGGGCACTCTTATACTGGCAGTCTTCACGGCTGTGCTCGGGTCGCTGCAGTACGGCTACAGCCTTGGAGTCATCAACGCACCACAAAAGGTACGAACTTCGCGTGACCTTTAGTTACACCAGCCTATTATGCATCAGGACATTCCCCAAACTAACACCCTAATGTCGCATGAACGTTCCTATAACTGGACAGCAACGTTATCCTAAGCGAAGGACAACCGAACAAACCTTCAGGGAACATTCACGTAACCTAAAAGTAACCTTCCTGGAATGTTAGGGGAACTAGTAATTGTTAGCTGGGCAGGCTTGTCCACGTGCGGGCATGAAATACTGCTGCAGCAGACTGGATTTTATCTGGCAGACGTTTCTGCTCAAAGTTATGTTACAAGCGAGGCGTACAAGATGCCAACTTGGATACAAGAGTATTATCAGCTCAGACATCAGTGATCGACCAGAAAAATCGACCAGTATTATTGTTGGGGGGTCGTGTGGCTCTGTGGCCTATGACTTATACCTGTGACTGAACAGGGCCCTCAACCCCATTTACTCCTGGGACGCAGGCTGACCATGTGCGCTGATTCTTGTAAACAGACGTGGAAAGTTCAGGTCCAGAAAGTATAAATCCAGACCGAGGTTTTGGTTCAACCACCCAGTTGAACATGAATAGTCAAAGTCACAGACTCAACTGGTTGGTTGAAACAAAACCTTGGTCTGGATTTTAACTTGTACACTTGCTTGTGAAACCTCACAGGAAGGCATCTGTTACATAAATATAGCTGTGGAGGCAAATAGCCATACGAATAGCTGTAAATTCTTGTATCAGAAATGTATATAATTATAAAAGCAAACTGTAAATAAGTTGGACAAATAAGCTTTAGTACCATTTAATAAATACATTAGTGAACATTTAGACACCTTCAGGTCCAGAGGCTCCTTAGTGTTGCTTGTAAAACAGCGGTGACATAATCGATCCCATAGCCAGTTTGAAGACACATTTGTATTCCTGGGGGGGGGTTGTAGGTCATCGAGCGGCACTATGGCCGTGCCTTGGGGGTCCTTCAAAACGTGTCCCACTCCGATAATGCCACCGAAGGACTTCCCCACCCCACCGTGCTCATGTACTGGTCCTTGTCCGTGTCCATCTTCTCCATCGGCGGCATGATCTCTTCCTTCTTCGTGGGGTTTGTGGGTGACCTGAGAGGAAGGTGAGGAACATGACGCACATCTTCTACCTTCTGCCTTTCGATATTCTCACACACAAAAGAGAACTATTTCCTATAGCAACCTAGCCGAGAAACTCGACGACAATACAATATTAGCCGTTTACCAAGGCCGGTGTCCACCGTGGTATATCGGATTCGGTGAAAATGTACTCCACCAAATGGAGGGAGGAAAGAGAGATGTGTGGAAGTCTTGCCTGGGACGTTCTGAGAGGATAGTGATGCCCATCAATCCCCAGGGTGAAGGGCATGCTAGCGGTGAACATCCTAGCTGTTACGGGGGGCCTGCTGATGGGTCTGGCCAACAAGGGCGTTCCTCACATCATGGTCATCGCAGGCCGAGCCGTGATGGGATTCTACTGTGGTAAGAAGGCGCTAGCTTCGGTTAGCATCACTGCCATGTGTTGACTGGTACACAACAATAGCTACTCCTTGATCCTTCATTAAGACTCCAAATTTAAATCATCTTTTTGGAGACCACCAAGAGCATGTGGTGTTACATCCAAAAACGATTGCTGGCAGTAAAACTCTGACTGAATACTTGCAATATGTTTCAAGCCTTGTGGGAAATATGTGTTTATTGGTTGCCAGAGCAGCGGCATTAATGGCTGCTGGCATTGCCCACTAACACTCTGCCCCGGGCTCTCCAAGGTCTGTCCTCTGGCCTGGTGCCCATGTATGTTGGAGAGATCGCACCGGTGGCATATCGAGGTGCTTTGGGCACCCTGCACCAACTGGCCATAGTGTCTGGGATCCTCATTAGCCAGGTGAGTAAAACTGGAGGTGATAGTCTCCACGATCTCAGTCGTAGCCACCATCGATGATGGATTTCACGCGGCAATCAAAGCTTATGTAATATTTATGGCCATTGATAATCGTATGTCATTTCTCAGAATATCTTGGCAAGGTGTTGAGATCTTGATTTGATGCAAGCAAACTACAAGCTCAGCATTTCAGTAATATTATGCGTAATATAAATACGCATTACTGCATTTTACTGTGCCAGTATCTTCCCTGTACTGTGCCCTGTAGAGTTGGACACCATTAGGACTCTAAACTCATTCCAGGTAATACACAATATTCCTAAGAAATGCACTTTACCGTTCGGATTTACATCCATTTATCAGGCCAATGTTAGCCTCAACCAAATGGCAAACGCTGAAAGCTGCCCAAATATATACCTCCTGTACTGAAAAATATGACCTTCTGTCCTTTCCCTTAGTGAGGCGAGCGGTGTTATGTAATTTGATTCGTGTACTATGAAAATAACTATTTACAATCTCTGCTGTAATTTGATTATTTTACACACTCATTGCTTTGCAGATAAGTTAGTTTGCCGCCATATTTATCACTTTGGGTTGCTACATACAGCCTTGGAAAAAATTAAGAGACCACTATATTTTTAAACCAATCTGCATTTCTAAATCGTAGTTTAATCGAGGTTCTGCTGGCTGAAGGCTACGCTGAGCAGCAGGTTGCTTCCAGGTTCAAAATTTCTAATACAGCAGTAAGCAAGAATAAGGTGAAGCAGGAGACACTGGGAACAATGAAAAACCAGGCAGGTAGAGGGCAGAAGCGACTTTCTAATGCCAGAGGTGACTGTTAACTTATCTGACAGTGTCTCTGAATCAGAAGATGACATCAAGTGACCTTCAAAAGGAACGAGAAACACTAAGTGCAGGTGCACTGCTAGGACAGTTCATATCAGGCTCCTAGAAGCAGGACTGAAGACCCATAAAGCAAGAAAGAAGCCCTTCATCAGTGAGAAGCAGAGAAGAACCAGGTTTCAGTTTGCAAACAATAAATACGACACACCCATAAATTGAGAAATGGGTGAAACAAAAAATTGTGCTGTGGTCTCTAAATTTTTTTCCACGGTTGTAGACTCTATGATCCCAGCTTCCTGTCTGCCCTATAGGTGATTGGTCTGGACTTCCTGCTGGGGAACGATGCTCTCTGGCCGGTCCTGCTGGGCCTGTCTGGGGCGCCTGCCATCCTCCAGAGCCTGCTGTTGCCCCTGTGTCCCGAGAGCCCTCGCTACCTCTACATCAAACTGGGCAAAGAGGAGGAGGCACGAAAATGTACGCCTCCTTCCTGTTATATGGTCTCTTTGTCCAAGTAGCTTATACATCCAGCTATATATGATGCTTCAGCCATTTTCCATAAATAATTATGCAATGTAGTGTTTCCCAACCCGATCCTTGGGAACCCCCGGATATTCCACATTTTGCTTCCTCCCAACCCCATGCTTGGACCCCTGGACTGTCCACATTCCTAGCCGGGAGGGAGCAAAAACATAGACTGTCTGAGAATGACCGATGTAACATCTTTATCTGATGATTTTATTCAAAGTCACTTACAGCTGGTGGGTTTTGAATCCATGACCTCTACCTATATATTCTAGACCAACTGTCAGTCCACTAAAGGTCACGTGCACAGTCATAAACCAGGGGGGCAATGTGAGAACAGGAATCCACTATAACCCACTAAGCCCGATTTTTTTCCGATCCCTGAGGTATGAGACGGTTCCGTGGGGAATGTGACTTTTCGAAAGACCTGGCAGAGATGAAGAAGGAGAAGGAGGAGGTGATGAAGGAGGCGAAGGTGTCCATCGTGACACTGGTGCGCTCGCCCGCCTACCGACAGCAGCTGCTCGTGGCGTTGATGATGCACCTCTCCCAGCAGTTCTCCGGGATCAACGGCGTGAGCCCCGCCCCCTTCCATCCTCCAATCACTGAACGGAGCCTTTATTGCTCTCCAGCTCATTTAAACAAAAGATGTTTGTCTTCCTCCTCCTCAGATTTTTTATTACTCGACGGCAATTTTCTACAAAGCTGGTGTTACAGAGCCGGTCTACGCTACTATCGGCGTGGGTGTAATAAACACCATTTTCACCATGGTTTCAGTAAGTAACCCTAATGTGAAGATACAACACAGATATTTAAGTCTCTTAGCAACAAAAGTACCACTTTCTCCCATGTCGATCACAGAAATGAGACATATAGCACAAATCCACTATAACATGCAGTTTTTTTCTCTATCCATCCATCCACCCTGCTGAAGAGAAGCATGATTTTCATGCTGGTTCAGGCTGGTTTGGTGCTGGTGTAGCTGGTGGACCTGCATAACTATACTGGTCTACCTGCACGTGAAGCAGGTCCACTAGCAATATTTTGTTAATGATACTGGTTCACCAGCACCAAAACTCAGCATAACCAGCATGCATTATGCAGGACATGCTGGTAACCAGTCATGCTGGTTTAAGCTGTTTTTTTCCAGCATGACATCCATCCATCCACCCATAACTGCTTATCAGGAGCAGGATGCATTGTGATTTATCTTTTTTTCCCACCTAAAAGACGCACGAACTTTATCTTGTACCGCTGGCTATCTACACTGACCTCTTTTAAATGAATTTTTCCCGCTACATACCACAATGTCCACTGAAAAGCATTTTGAACCGCTGCCCGGCTCAGTCCCCGGTGCTGGGGCTGGAACGCCGCGTCTGGCATGCTTCATAAACATCAGGGCGCTCCCTGAGCCTCTGCGAGCCGGCGGCGCAGTAAGAAGCGAGCCGCCTGTTATCGACAGGACTCTGAAGCGTTTATCTACCTGTTCATGGACCGGACGCCTGTCGGGCGTGTGACTGCCGGAGAGAATCGGTTCAAGCGCACAGCGGCAGGATCCGCAAACGCTGATTAGCAAATGCGAGAAAAGCAGTGAAACAACATGCAATCCTGATAACTCTTATTAACATACTACCGATACCGCTGTTAATAATTTAGAAGCTTGCGCAGATTTTTTTGTAAACACAAAATATATGTATTTATTTTTTTTGTGTTTGTTCCTCAGGTGGTACTGGTGGACCGGGCCGGCAGACGTACTCTGACCCTGATCGGACTCGGTGGGATGTGCTGCTGTGCCGTGGCCATGTCCGTTGGTCTTGTCTACCTGGTACTCCCCCTCTCGCTTGCTGCCGTTTTAATATATACAGCTCTGGAAAAAATTAAGAGACCACTCTATATATTTTTTTATTTTTAAATCCTGGTTATATCCCGAGTTCTGCTGGGAGAAGGCTACATTGAGCAGCAGGTTGCTTCCAGGCTCAAAGTTTCTAAGACAGCAGTACACAAGAACAGTGTGAAATAGGAGACACTGGGAACAATGAAAAACCAGCTGAGGGCAGAAGCAACATTCTAATGCCAGAGGTGACCGTTAACTTATCTGACAGTGTCTCTGAATCAGAAGATGACATCAAATAACCTTCAAAAGGAACGGGAAACATTAAGTGCAGGTGTGAAGTGCACTGCTAGGACAGTGTGTATCAGGCTGCTAGAAGCAGGACTGAAATCCCATAAAGCAAGGAAGAAGCCCTTCATCAGCGAGAAGCAGAGAAGAACCAGGCTGCAATTTGCAAAAAAAAATATATATATTATTCACAGACGTGCACCAATAAATGAAGGATTGGTGAAACTGAAAATTTTGCTGTGGCCTTTTAATTTTTTTCCAGAGCTGTACAAAAATATATATGATTTTTTTTTAACATAGCTGCAGACACAGAAGGCATAAGGCTTCGTTTTCATTAGCAAAACATAATGTTATTGACAATCTGGGACACACACTACAGCTCATTAACTATCTAACTATCCCCAGAATAGAAGTACTCATTTAGCTAGTGATAAACACCAGTCGCGGGGTTTTATGGGTAATAAACCCAGCAGCAATCTTTGCGTTTGTGGTGGAGCATGTAGGACCAGAATATTCCAGAAGGTTCTGAAGTTTTCTACAGCACACAGCTTGGGTGTTGGCTGACAAATCCACGTCACGTGTCACTGGAGTTTGAGTGCCACGATCACCCCCCCCCCCCCCACCTTATCTCCCACGCTGAAACCCCCTCCTGTGTCCTTCCCGCAGAGCACATACTCCTGGATGAGCCATGTCAGCATGGCCGCCATCTTCTTGTTCGTGTGCTTCTTTGAGATCGGGCCAGGCCCCATCCCGTGGTTCATTGTGGCAGAGCTCTTCAGCCAAGGCCCACGGCCTGCGGCGTTAGCCCTGGGCGGCTGCGTCAACTGGACAAGCAACTTCATCATTGCCATGTGCTTTCCGTACGTGGAGGTAAGGGTCAAGCTCCGAAACACGGAACAACAATGTGACTAGCGAAAAGGGAATCCAGTGTTTGGAACATTTTACACCCTGTAACATCTCAACATGCGTATTTCAGTCAATATACTTCATCTTCATAAAAAGGATGGTGTGAGATCATAAAACCTGCCACGAGTAGCATCGTCGCGTTTGCCTCCTGACGCCTCGCTCTCCCTTGTGACGTTCCAGGCCCTTTGCGGAAGCTACGTCTTCACCATCTTTGCGGCTCTCCTATTCATCTTCACCCTCTTCACGTACTTCCGGGTGCCGGAGACCAAGGGCAAGACGTTTGAGGAGATCGCTGCCGAGTTTCAGAGCAGGCGAGGTCACCGCCCCCCCCATCGCCGCGGCGACAGAGCTGGAGCACCTGAAGTCATCCTCAGAGGCCTGAAAGGTCATTGTGGCTGGTGACTGCACACGGACCCATAGAGTTCCATAACTATAGACAGTCAAGTTATGTTATCATTTTAGCTCGTGTGTATTTTAAGTGTTTTTATTTATCCGTTTGCTTAGTAATGGGATTGACTTAGAGCATACTTAGTGTTATTCATGCTACGCTACAAGTGTTAGAGTTCATAGTTGGTTCAAATAATGTCGCGTTGGTGGGAGAGTATCAAGCAGAATAAGTACTGTGGTCTTGTATGAGAAGACGGGCCGAGCTGCCAGGGCCGTAAGGTAAACTGGTCAGTCGCTGGCCTGCTGGTGCACGGAAAAGTAAACCATAAACTCAGAACTGCAGCAAAGCTCAACAAGCAAAGTCCAATGGCTTAGAAAAGGGTCCGGCTGGCTGGCTGGCTGGCTGGTTGTGTGTTGCCCTTACCGCCGCCTTTCCTTATACTCTTACCTCTTATTCTGCTTATTTGGTAGTGAGCTAGTGAGCCACCTGAGAGAGAACCAGCGTAGCTTAATAGGCTGGGCCAGGATTTTTTACAGTGTGGGGATTACGCCGTTCATGGCTTATACCTATATTACAGCTGGCTTAGTATTATGAGATTTACGACATTCTGTATTATTAGTATAATATTTCGCTACATTTTTATTTATTACACCTTACGTGCTTTGTAGTTAGAGTATGCTATAATACGTGTTACAATACGTTATAAATGCACTCGTACTCACAGGAAGTGTTACGTTACTGTCTTTAATCAGGAAGTAGATTTTCTGCAAATTTAGGGCCTTGAAAATTTGATGATTTCTTTTTCCCCCCAAATCTCTTGTGTTCTTATCTCTTGTATAACTAACAGTTCGGCCATGTTAACGCCGTTCAGTTTAAGCATTATTTTTGCTCTGCGCTACATTCCTTTCGAGTGTATGCAGGACAAAAAGACTTTTTTTTAATGGTTTCTTTTCCCAAGCTAAAAAAAAAAAAAAAAATCAAGCGAACAGTAATTTCTTTATACTGCGTGTCTATTTTAAAATTCTCAATTCTGAAAATGATTCATCATTTGATCTAACAAATAATGGCAGGAGAAAAGGGACTGCAGAATCCATAGTGGGTGAGATTATCATGAGCTGTCAGTCACTGGGTAGTTTAACTCCTTTACAGAAGCTATTATATAGTTACCAATAGATTTTGGCAGCGATTGACAGTGCACAGTAATCCCACCTACTGTTGTGTTTCAATCACCCTCATTGTTGCTGATTAAAATGTAATAAAGTCTAAAAACAAAGGTTTTACATTTTTGGTATTTCTCATCAGAGCCCTTCAGGTGGGGGGGGGGGAGCATATTGCTTTATAGAGGATTGGTGTCGCCTTGTATCTCCAGGGTTGTGGGTATGAATCTTGCCTTCGCTGACGGTGTGAAGTTTCTACCATCTGAACTGGGTTTCCAGTTCGAAGACATGAAGTTAACTGGTGTACTGAGTAATATGTGTGTGGCTTTGCAGTGGTTACCCCCCCCCCCAAATCTGCAGTCAGAAAATTAATATATGAATTAATAAATACTTTCTTTTGCTTGACTGAAGAGGCAACAAAAAAAGACTGAATTTATGTCTAGTATGGACAAAAAATGGAATCGAATACTAATAATGTGACAACAATTGCACAAGAATAATTATTATATCAAAAAACTAACTAGTTAATAAAAATGGTTTTGACAGCAGAAATTTCCAGGATCAGCGCAGACGCAAGAGGATGGTTACATTTTAACCATCTTTGAAATAACAGCAAACACATTTATCTACTTGCACTTAGTCCTCCATGTAAAAGCCCACTGGACTGAACCTAATGTAATGGACTATCTTATGTAAACATTCCTTCTGATCGTCACTCGTATTCATTTCCACAGCTTCTGATTTAAACAAAAAAACATGCCGCATATGACCATTCAGCCAAACTCCAATGATTATCACTGACAAGTTAAATTAATAGCATTTTAAGAAGTGCTATTTCGTAGCTGTTAACTCACACCATAAGAATTTGGTTATTTTGAGCTGTCAGTCACTGGGTACCTTAACGCCTTTCCACAGGCTATATTTGTTAGCATTAGCGTAACTCCTTTTATTATGTAACTCTTTCTCTGTCCCTGATTATATTCTGATAAACAATGAACTGACTGTGCTGCAGAGCTAAACATGTGCTCTCAGAACAGAAGTAATGCAGATGTTTGGAATCTGGTACTTAGTATAAGCTTGTTACCTGAATTATACTAATAATAGTAGAGTTATAGCATTTAGGTGCCTTAAACATTCCATTATTTTCTAAAAACCTTACATTCATATTTAGAGTTATATACCCCCTCCCCCAAAATGACCTATGGCCCACCCTGGCCACTCCACTGAATTTTTATGGCTCCGCTGCTGGTATCTGTTCAGGTGAGTTTATCCTCAAGCTGAAATGCAAAAGCACTAAATTAATTAATGAATACATAGAGAACTGAAGTGGGTCATTTTATCAGGAAGCAGGAACAAAAAATGTTGCGTAATGTGCCTCTATTATATTCATACTGTTGAAGTCAATCGTCTAGTATTTGATGTAAATTATGTAATTTGTATATATTTATAGTGCAGTAGTAATGTTATGTTTCAAAAGTGAATGTTTTTCTGAAGATAAAAACTATGGTCAAGGCTAAACACCGCCAAAGGCAATGTCTTGACATACAGTGAGTATCATTCTAAAAGTCTCAATCCTGTTTATCCTATTAATTCCTTAATCCTACTACTGCTACTATTAAATAATAAAGACAAACATGGAAACAATAAGTTGGACTACAGGAGGGAGCAGGTTAAGTACTGGGAGAATGCCTGGTTTAGTTGTTTTTGCATTCAACGAGGGGAACGCCCTCTAGTGGTGTAATACTGATATCTCTCAATGTATCGCCATCTCTCTGCTACTGGATCCATGACTTCTTAAATGGCAGGAAACAGGTGGTGAAGACCGATAACCTCATTTCAGATCCCATCTTGGTTAGACTCATAAAAAATGGGGATGGGTCCAGCTACAGACAGGAAATAAGTCGACTGGTGTCATGGTGTGATGTAAACAATTTACACTTGAACACGCGGGAAAAAACGGTGGAAATGATCACTGACCTCCGGAATAATACCCCAGCACCACCTCCTTTGATCATACGGAACTCTACTGTTAGCAGATCGAAAACCGTCGAATTTCTGCGCACCCCCATCCATCAATGGGACACAAATATCACCTAAAAATATCACATAAAAGATCATTGGCTGTCAGCTCACCCCTCTTGAAGTACTGCACTCATCTCAGATGAAGAACAGAGCCAAAAAAATAATGTCTGACCCCCTGCATCCTGGCCACTCAATTCCCAGCATCTTCCATCCCAGCGAAAGCAAAGAATAAGAGCCCTGAGCACGAGGACAAATCGTCACCTAAACAGCTTCTGCCCCCCAGGACATCGCCCTTCTGAATGAGGACCCATGAAAAACTGTCATAATGGAAGCACGCGCTGTTCAAGCTTCATTGCCATATTCTAACTAACTGAACTCTTCTGCACTTTACCTAAGCTCTTTGCACATCACATCCATCCATTATCTATTTATTTATTTCTTTTGTTATATTGTCCACATGCTTGACACAACATCGCACATCTCCTGTAAAAAAAATCCCTGTATCTTTACTTTTAGATGTTTATTTGTATGTTTTTTGTTAATGTCATGACACCACCCACACCAAAAGGGAATCCTTGTACTTCTCTATGCTTGGCAAATAAAAAAGATTCTGATTCTAAAACCACAGGATGCCATTTACACTCATAAATTCATTTTCTGTACCCGCTTGTCCTATTCAAGAATTTCTTTTTTGACAGTGGGAAGAACCCACGCCGAGGGAGAACATGCGAACTCCACACACATTTACACATTTCTGAAAATTCCGCGCTGTTTAATGTTACGCATTTAAATTCGGGGGTCTAGGACTGTACTCACTAAGGGTCGGTAATTTGCTATGCAGGGCTGCCAGCTCTCACACATCTGGCGTGACACTCGCGCTTTCATGACTCTCACGCACGAAATCTATATTATTCTATTATAGATCTAAAATTACATCAAAGCGTTGGGGTAGTTTGCAAACGCTACAAGGCAATTAAACTGCTACATACATACATATAGATGTGTTTGCAGACTTGTCTTGAATTCAAAATCAGAGGAGCCAGCTGACCGAAGCTGGAAACCCTTTTATTGTGCGTAAAAAATTAATTCATAACAAAACTGTATTTTAATATATAACATTATGTCCAAAACTTGTGAGCTTCTAATTAAATTTTGTGTAAAGTTACATCAACAATGGAGAGAAAACTGCATAATAGAATAGACTATACCGGATAGGAATATTAGATGTTCTGTTTCGAATCATTTTTTTCTCAGCAAGGATTTTGCAAACTGTGCTTCGTATCCTGAAATATTCGTTAAGACCATGCCTAAGGCGCTGATCCCTTTTTCAAAGCTGTAATCTTATTACAGTTAATATTTTAAAATAATTTTCTACTTCACTGATGACACTGCTCATTATTTCGGTGGCTATGCTTCAAGGACGCGCATGACCTCATGCTCGACCCCCAATTTCCAATACTGCCATTGAACGTTTTTAGGCAAACATGTGATCAGCAAAGGCCGCATGACGTCAGCGCGCTAACAAAAGCCTGGCGCATGCGCCGTCATTTCCTTTGGAACGAAACTGCACAATATGGCGCCGGTATGTAAGAAGCCTGGCGTTAGGGTTAGTTTTAGTGAAGCGTAGAATTTGTTTATCTTCGCAGGATTAATTGTACGTTGCCATTTTTATGAAAATATAACATAATAAATGGAATACGTATGTTTATAACCGCAGATGTAATTACTTTTAACGACATATGAACCTAATGCCGACAAGGGACAGGAATCCTCCGTCCACGTGTCACCAGCTAGCCATAGTGAATAGAATGTTTAATCTTCTAAATCGTGAGACACTCTCCAAAATGACAAGTAAACATTGCAATGAAATAAGCAACGACTGTGGAAAGAGCTGTATTTAACCGTGATAAACTATCTAAAATTTGAGTTTACATTTGCTTGAGGTTTTATCCATGACTATGTACATCAGCGTGTTCCTAAAGGTTGGGGGTTAATTCCGTCGCAGTCTTTAGTATTTGCATTAAGCTTAGATTTTTGGCACACCTTTCTTTGTGCTGTGGGGTATGTGATCTATGCATAACTGTGTAATGGTACACTGCAGTTTAAACATTAATCAGTCGCTGTTTGCATGACAGTATTTGCTGCCGCAGCAACTGATTGTGTCCATCCTTCTAGAAAAAGCAAATTGTCGCGAAAAGGGACAGGAAGAAGCCGTCGTGGAAATTCACGCTCGATCTCACACACCCGGTCGAGGATGGCATCCTTGACTCCGGGAATTTTGTAAGTCTTCGGAGATGACTTATGGGCTGTTGTGCACGCCGGTACTGCAACTGAATAAATACTTGAAATTATTACACGTCTGTGTAACTATGACTAACGTCTCGTCCTGACTAGGGCCACCTTCCCTAGTCTGTCTAGGGCTTTCTTCCCTAGCATTTTCATTCCATTTCGTTCGAACAGGAGACCTTTCTGAAGGAGCGGGTGAAGGTCAATGGTAAAACCGGAAACCTCGGCAATGTTGTTCAGATAGCCCGTATGAAGAACAAAATAACAGTCACGTCAGAAAAGCAGTTTTCCAAGAGGTACGTTTAATTTGAAGCAGACTGAGTGTGAGCTTGTCAATTGCTGTATATTTATTAGGGGGAAGCAAATTGCATTCGTTTTGCATGGAGGGAAAAGGGTGAAATTATGATCTACTATTTGATCTTGTTCCAGGTACCTCAAGTACCTCACGAAGAAGTACTTGAAGAAGAACAATCTGCGTGACTGGCTGAGAGTGGTGGCCTCTGATAAGGGGAGCTACGAACTGCGCTACTTCCAGATCAGTCAGGAGGACGAGGAGTCTGAGACAGAAGAGTGAAGAGATGGAGGCGATGGTCAAAATAAAGATGGACGCTGTTGGAAATTTCATTTGTGTGGGAGTGTTTGTTTGTTGGAACTAAATGTTGGACCTAGGTGCTTTGTGTCTACTCAGTACAGAGGGAGACTGAAGCAGCAGATTTCTTCCATTTACAGATTATATTAGACTAAACGTAAGGTTTAAGAGTAGATTTCAAACAAGCTGCAGGAAGCCAAGGTGTTTCTGTGATCAGTGTGTCTTTCAAGAGTTGACAGGTGGTGCAAGTGATAATTTGTAAAAGGGCAATGGAAGAGAACAGAGGAATAAAGTACCTTTCATTAAGAGTACCTAACACGAATAACCTGAATACTAAAATTAAGGCCACAGCAGTTTCATTTATATTAATTTGGGTGAAACTTTTTAAATCTAGTTTCCACCTCCTGTGTGCCTGATTCTTTTCATTTTGAATACGAGTTTAATAGGATTTGTTGGTGGGCCAGTGTAATATGTGATAGCTGAGAGTACTTAAGGGGCTTCTCTGGTTAATGTGCACGGTTGAGTTACAGCTGACTCGCCTTGGACTCCTGTTCTGCGATGTGCTGGGTGATTTGCCCGTAGACCGTAGCTGTTTTGGTGTACCTTTCTGCTGATGCCAGCTTTTTGTCAAGGACAGATGCTGCTTGTGGAAGCCAGCTGTGCTATTCTGACCTCCTTCCCCAGAATTGCTCAACATTCAGGGCGGCAGCTGTCTGCCGGTTTGGCTGCCTTCAAACATTACTGCAAGGTTTATCATTTGTTCCTAGTTGTATTGGTGAAGGTCAATATAAGCAGATGCAAATAGACTGTTTTTTAAGGGGTCATCTGGTACCCAGGTAAGATGTTCTCCCTCTGCAGATGTATACCAATGAATGTGGTATACTGGAGAAATTTTTCCTGTTTTAATAGTGCCACATGAATACAAATGTGAAATTTGTTTTCCGACTTCGTGGATATTCATCGATTACTATTTCTGCATTGCATTTTCAGATATTCTAAGTAATCCACGATATTTTTATGTGCATAAATATAGCAAATCCCTACTTGCATATAACCTATTGCTGGAATATCTATTTCGGAGAACAAAGTATAGGTGTTATTTCGTCGTACGACCAGCAGGTGTCAGTGGAACCGCGTAATTGACTTGCTGAGCTTAGCTTACCCTCTAGTTCACTGGTGGCGTTTGGACTGTTTTTTAATAGGGAAAACGCAAATTAATTTCTGCGGATGGGTTTTTGGAAAATATTATTTTAAAAGCCTCTTCACTTTAACCCAGAATCAATTTTATTCCTGTAAGACACACGGACTCAAGACACCTCTCTGAAATCCGTGAGTCTGGCGCGCAAATATAACGATTTTTTTCCCCATATAACACTAATAACCAGTTAAAGTATGCTTTTTCGTAAATGTGAATACGACTTTATAATGCTTTGTTTTTGATTAGTCTGTCACTGTTAAAAAGCTTTCCGTTTATGAATACCAAATTGTGTTTTGTAACAAGGCCCTGTGGAAGTGAATTGGTTCGGTTAGTTTAACTTACAAATAGACACAAATAAAGGAGTAAAATACAAAGAATAGTTCAACAAAGAGGCAAGACTGTGTATAGGAAATACTCTTGTGCGGTTAACCCAACTTCCAAGTATATAAACTGAAATGTGCCTCTCTGAATCGTGGTTTAAAGAAATCCCCTTGCGGGCTTTATCATTTCGGCTACACTTGAACTCTGGAATTTCGCAAATATTTAGAGCGGTGGGTCATGTATATTTTTGCCTTTTATTGTATCCTCTGACTTTTTGGCCCATTACCCTGCCTCAAACCCCCCCACCTCAGATGCCTCGCAGATGTGGCTAGCGCGTCGGACGGTCACGTGGTCTCCGCACCTCTCCGGTCCCGGTAAAGCAGTGATTCCCAACCGGGGGTACGCGTACCCCTAGTGGTACGCGAGCACATTACAGGGGGTACGTGGAAAAAAATTTTATATTTAATTTCCCTGATGATGGGTAAATATTATCAGCCATTCCATTAGCTGTGCCCTGGTATAGAAAGAAAATCTATCTGGGATGTGTTGCTTAATGAATTAAATGTTCAAGTTATGGAGATTTAATAAAATGTTTTAAATTTGATAATCAGTTGTACGTTCTACTTTTATTGAATCATCAACACATTTGACAAAGGGGGTACTTGTGGTATGAGAAAATCTCTCAGGGGGTACACAATTCAAAAAAGGTTGGGAAACACTGCGGTAAAGGATCATGCACTTTGAGTCCGTAATTAGAAACTAGCGGCACATGTGTGCCCTTGAGAGATAAAGTGGACTATCCCATAAAAACAAAGCTTTGAGAAAATGAGCCCCAAAGTTGAAATCTTTTTCAAAAAAATCAGTGTGCCTATACCCTACAATTAATATATATCATAGGTAGCACAGATCTCGGTATATTTAAAAGATGGACCTTCAATAATTAATATTGGACACTAAACTCATTTTTGACTGACATGTGGGATAGCCCACTTTACCTCTCAAGGGCACATATTTTGACCCGATGAGGAATGTCTAAAGGGATATCCTCTCCGTAACACCTACGGCTAAGCAGGCCTCACCAGTTGCAGGTTGCTGTGATACATCAGCAAAGGAGATTCTTTTATAAATTCCGAGCTTATTCATACCCGAAACAGATGCTGTCCTGATTAACAAATCCTAACTTAAACAGGTAATGTAGTCACAGGTAAGTAGTAGCATATGCCTTTTTTTTGAATGATGCTGTTGTACTTAAAGTGTCCTCAAAAGGTGTCATTTTTAAATAATGTGGCATCCTTCTCTCGGCCTCTTAACAGAATGTGTTTGTCTGTGACAACTTAACATGTATGATTTAAGCTCGTGTAGATATTTGAGGTACGCATGTGTTATTATTGATGGGTTGATTATATCCATATGTAAAACATGTGTGCACCGATTTCACAATGTTATCGTAACACAACCTATTGCCATGTAGTTATGTTTGTGTAGCGTGAGCTATTCAGTCCCGATGGGGTGAGTTTAGGAAACCTGGACTAGAAGCTGCAGCTGGAATTCTGTATAGAGCTGCAGCCTACGAGGCAGCTGAATGGGTGACCTCTGACCTCATCTTTTTGGGTTACGACCATCCCTGGGAGTTGCAGAGGTGGATCGTGATTGAAAACAGCCTCTGCTCAGTCCTCACTGGTGTTTTTGTATAAGGCTTCTTTATTACCCTCTGTAGTGTTCCCTCAAAGCTCCTTTGTCCACTAGCGTGGCTCTAGATTCGACCCTTAAAAATAGTGACTATTGCCTGCTTCTAAAAGTAGAAAAGACAAAGGGAGGGAAGGATGAGCTAGAAGCTGACCTTGTGCCAAGATGAGGCACAGCGTTAGCAGTGATAGCCAAAGACTTCGGCAATCACGGCCTGATAGCAAATGATAGCAAACAGAGCATACTGTACGTATGGTAACAGTGGTGTTGTGTCCCCGTGGCCCGTGAAGGGTAGCCAGTTTGTCTTGTGTGCCCCCCCCCCCCCCCCCCCACCTCCCACTCCTTTTCCTGTGCATTTCTGGCTAGGCTGTATGGCTGTGAATGTTGACTGTTTCCGCTCTTTGCTCCTGTGTTTATGAGTCATGAATCCTGAACCCAGGGGACATTTCAGTGGCTATAGCAAGATTCATGTTTACAAATGACTGGAATGACTGAGATGCAAAGGGCACACGTTGAGATGATGGAGATGATGATGATGAAGAAGCCTTCCCCATAGCCGAGTATTTTTGTCTGTCAGTCCTCTTTGCTACAGTCAAATAGGCAGATGTTTGGCATCTGCATGATTTAGAGTCTTTCTCTGGAGAGGGAGCTGGAACCATCATGATTTTTGCCTCCAGTTGCACCAGTAAACCCACCAGAAGCAAGATGCAAGACGGCTGTAAATCGCTACCTTTGAAGCTACAGCGAAAGTACACACGGGTCCAAAATATGAAAGCAGCGTGTTTAATAAAATGCACCTTACCAATGGGATTAGATTTACATCAGGGACATTCCTCTGTATGCACGCATGGAGATGCCCCCTCAATGTCTGAGCTCTGCTGATCTGACTGCACCCTTTCTCAGGGTTTACGCTATATTAGCTGACTGGGAGACTGACTGCGCAGTTCCGTGGAGAAGGCGTCCGAGGAGGGTCTTCGTGGGAAAGTCTCACCTAGCGTCCACGTCTCCTAGCAGTCCCTCTTTAGGCAAAGTCTTTTTTGTAATTTGTCATATGCGGTCGTAGTTGTAGAACATACAGCGAAGTGCTTATTCTGGCAGGTTCACCGACTGCTACATGAATTAAGTGAAATTATAATCTAAAACAATGTTTCCTAATTCGGTCCCGGAGGACCCGCCGATAGTCCATGAAAATGTTGATTGTTTGGCATAGAGCTGGGAGGGAGCAAAATATGGAGCGTCTGCGGGTCCTAGAGGACTGGATTGGGAAACGCTGATCTAAGATATACAGAACATTATATATACGAAATTTTAATGTATATATATTAAAAAAAAAACACAAGATTAAAAACGACATTTAGTGTATTAGTGGGTGCAAATATGCAAGGTTGGTAGGTGAGTGAGTGTACATTTATGTACCTTCCGAGGTTTGGTAACGCTGATAAAGTTGTGTAAGCTACATGGATGTTTTGTGGATCTGCATTGCTATGGATACTTCGGAATTGTTTTGGATCTTTGACAGCAGAATGCTGGATCCGCAGAGAAGCTCGAGTGATCACTGTTAAACAGCTAGCGGACATTAAGCTAAAATGGGCCATTATCCCCAAATTCTCAGAATAATAAACACCTGAGTGCGACGTCTGTGCCGAAGGCCTTTCTCTGTGTTAATGATCCCGTTAATCGCGTTGGAATATCCTTCTGAAAAAGAGCAAAGGTATCTTTCCTGCTCTCGGTTCAGAAGCAGTTTTTCACAGCTAATCCTCCGTGACTGTTAAATAATGATCTGGTCAGGGCACATGGGGGCACTTGACCAATAGACAATAGAGGCTATCAAATGCCCATCTTCTGTGCAGCTGTGTTGGGTTATGCACTGACCTGGGCCTCTTCTCATATGTCTGCGTTCGATTAACTCATGTTGTACACCCAACTGCAGACAACATGGCTAAACAATACCTACCCCTCCTGGTTTGCTGTGCGCAAACTTACATCTGTTAGCACAGATGTTTCTCGACCAATGGTTTCGCTCAGAGATCTGAGTATTTTAAAGCTTTCATCATCGGTTTGCAGGTGTATGACCTTTGTGGAAATATAAAAGGCCGCACCATGATTGGTTTAGATGACCACCCCTCTTTGCAGGTCGGAGTTAATGCTTTGTTCTCACAGTAACACTGTGTACTCAGGCAGCGAATAAGAGAGTTTTTTTTTTTTTTTTTGGAAGGGCAGAAATGTATATCTTTGGCTTCTTTTTTGGAAGCGGTCCAGGCAAACGTAAGGGGGATTGAATGGCAGTGTTGTGGTCTTGGTAAAAAGATCTGCAAGCCAAGGAAGAGCTGCCAGCAACTCTGTAATGGTCCTATTTTATAATGCATCGTGCTGCAGAAATGCAGCAGCGGGTCTTAAGTGCAGCCGTTGCCCGATGAACGAAACACATGCAAAACTCAAGTCCTGATGTCATAATGCATCAGCGAGGGGTTTGGGGATGACCTGGGTGCACTTAAACACACGCACACTCTGAAAAAACATAACCCTTTGGTCTGTGCGGCCAGTCCTCAGACTCTTCAGCTTTTAAGTGGGACGGGGGGTAGGCTTGCTTTTATTGCTAGAGTTAATATTGACACCCAGCCAGCAAGCCTTCACGGTCACTGGCAACCTTTAATGCTTGAGTATCAAGTTCTGTTGTGAGATGTAGGGGACCACAGAGGAACACTGCTAGAGGAGGTGTTGTCAAGATGTTATTGTCAGTCTTATAAGGACACTTTGTTCCCCTTGTGAGATGGTAAAGGAGACTGGACCTACCACCTCACCTCTAACTTCGGAGGTTGCCAGCAGCATTCATAGTTGACCCAGCGGATGACGGGAGTGACCGTCCGTTGTCTCTTGTCATAGTGTTCCCATGTGCTTCCTCTTAATGTCCATTCAGAGACGCGAGCTATTGAATCCAGATTTGAGAACGTTTATTTTGGTCTTCTGAAGGTGCGTGGAGGCATGTATTGCCACAGGGATGTACTCCTCTCCTCATGCGGTGGATGAAAGAGGAAGGGTGGGGAGCAGCCGACTTTCGCAGGAATGACTGTCATAACAAATGCTGTTTTTTTTAAACTTGGGTCTGCTGTGGTCTTGCATTGACTGACACCCTGGGTCATACAAGTGGCATTGTTTCACTCCGTAATGGGCTGACTGTAGCTAAATTATTACTCATATAAGTCGGAGGCCAGTAGATCCTTTGGAGTTTGTCAGATACACCATTGTGCACAGCTATGACCAAAATCTTACCCTTGGTTATGGTCTTTTTAATGTGAAAATTAAGTACGGCTGAGAATGGCCGTCAGCAGCTTGCGTGTTCAGTGCCAGAATGACCACAGTCAGAAGTAAGGCATTTTAAACGATACATTTTGGGATAGAGATTTGGCGCTCTGTTAATCTGGTCTGGGGTGAGACAACTTTTCCGGGTCTGGGGTGAGACATGTATCCGGACTCCACTGGTTTCACGCTCTGGGGTTCTTGACAGTAACTGGCTGTGGGGGGGGGGGGGGGGGTCGTTCTCCCCACCTCCCACCCCAAAACCTGCCATTCCCAGACGACAGGTTGACTCAACCAGTATGCTCTCAAAACACTGCATTCCTCTTACAGGTTGATTCAGTCCTTATATCTTGACTGTCTTTTTTCCCTTCTCCGCCTCGTGTTTTTCCGTCTTGCCTCAGTGTGTTTGTGTGGGGGGAGTGGACGTTGTTGTCGGCATTCCCACTTGAATAAAGAAATAGGATATTGCTACATCATTTACTGTGTTTGGGGGGAGACTGGGGAGGGAAGTCTGCTTATTATTCCAAACTGTATCTGAGAGCCTTGGAGTGTTTATGAAATGAAATAAGAAGAACCCCCCCCCCCCCCCCCCCCGACAACTCGGTGCACGTTCCGCAGTCTTTTAACAAACGTCCCTGCCGTCACCCTGAGCTAAACGTTCCCTCCTGATTGATGGAAATGGACGGACTATCCTGACACCTGTAACTTACTTTCATAAAATTTGGCCAGCAAATGTCTGGCTGTTGTTCTGCCTTTGCTCTTTGTGAGGTGGGTGACATTGGAGAGGCAGGAGATGTGGGTAAACTTGGGCCAGGCCCAGCCTGGCTGAGGCATTAGGTCCGCGGCTTTCTGCGTCTATCACCGTGAGTACCAACCCTCCATAAAATGTTGCTCAGGAAAACCCACAGCGGTGTACTAATAAACATAACCTGGAGAGCAGACCTGGAGAGCCATCCGCCGATGTGGACGTTGTTATAGGTCTGCCACATCCACAGCGTCTCTCCTCGATCTCAGTAGCACCACCTCCGAGACTCGCATGTACGCATTTACGAGCCTCTTTCCAGCGGGCTGCTCTCCCGCGGCTCCTTTCAACTGCCCAGGAGGTGTCTGCTCCTGTGTCAGCCTGAAGGCACCATCTGGGGCAGCTCCCTTCCCATAGGTCAGCGCAGCAGTAGGGAGGCCCCAGGGAAGGTGCCCGGAATGATCTACTAACTGGAAAGAGGGGGAGATCTGGTATTAGTAACAGATGAGACAGGGGCTTTGGTTCAGGCAAGGAGTGATGAGCCCCCCCCGGCTCCTCACTACTCCACTGGATCATTTAGTCTCATCCACTTTCTCCATCGCTGTCTTCCCTCCACACCCGTACCCCCATCTCCATCTCTGACTCACTCTTACGCGATGACTCTTACACGATGACTCTTACACGAAGATTAGTCATGTGTCACAAGCCGCTGAACCGGCCTCCTGTCGCTTTCCTTCCTCGTGTATTTTCACTGCTGCAAAGTCTGGTCTCTTTGCGGTTTGAGGCTCGGATCCCAGCCCACATCCCAGAACCGAGCCCCCTGTCGAGCTCTAGATTTGCTGTTCTTTTACTTCCCCGGTGATCCAATGTTTGTTTTTTTTTTTGTTTTTTTTGTGAAACTGGCTCTTTACCATTAATATCGAGCTTTGCTCAGTCCCAAGAAAGGCCCCGTGTTACAGTTAACCTACCCTGTAAAAGTGATGACTGATGTAAGCTCTTAATTTATCTTGTCAAGTGTAGAATGTCTGTCAGGAATTTACTACGAGTTTAGCCCTGTGGGGGGGAGGTATGCGAGTAAATTCTGTCGTCGGCCTGAAATTCCTCCCCATATCTCCTGCACTATGGGAGTGGTGGTGAAATCTGGATTGTGTCTCCACCCCAACGCGAAGCAGTGATGAATGACATACAGGGAGCCCTTTAGCATTTCGAGACGCTTTCCATTACTTATGTTCAAAGGGAGCCGGATGCTCGTTAAGAGTTTGTTGTTAAGGGTCAGCTGTTACTACACGTAAAAGCAGTTTTCTTTCGGGATTCGGGAGTGAGTCACATGCAGGTCAGGGGCGTGATGCAGAGCAAGGCCATGGAAGTGTTACGATTAGGTTTGTTCCACAGGCGTTCGTTCACTTCTGAAGGCCGTGTACGCGATAAGATAAACCCAGGACATCCGCTGGGAGGGAGCTAGGAATTCTCAGGTCCGTGCTTTGGTATTGATGCAGAAGCTAGCTGGGTCTCACAGTGGCTGGTGGCTTAATGCCAGCTAAAAATGAGGAGCTTGAGGAGATGATCAATTTTAATATGTCAAGAGAGAAATATCCCGTTTGGCGACAGTTGTTATTCATTGCCGAAAGGTTGTGGGAAATTCCATTCGGGTCCGGAATCTGGTGTGCGGCTCCCCCCACGTGTGTGATACCAAGGCCTGTGGGGGCATTCAGCAGGAGTCTGTAGTGTGTTCAGTTTTTAGAGGAAAGGTGCCGGTCAGCTTGAAGCAGAGATGAGTCTTGGAGCTGCTGAAGATTACGTGTGAGAACTTCAAAAAGGCGCACAGTAGCGCGTGTCGCAGGAATGCGCACAGAGCACCCTGGCGCCTCCTCGCGTGTCCCTCACGCAGGCATCCGTGTGTGGCGGCGCGGGTATTTGTCTGCCCAGACCGGTTCGGACCGGCTGCTTCCGGCTGGAGGGAAATCCACCTCGCGGAGGCAAAATCAAGCACACATGTTTCAGCCGCGTCTTGTTTTCAAAGCGCAGTCAGAGTGGAGTTAAGAAAACATTTTCGCCGTGCAGTGGCAGTGCTCAGAGTCTGAAGGCCAGGTCCCCCGGTGGGAATAGTAATCTCTCTGTCTCATCTGTTTTAAGGAGGGGCTGTGGACATATGGACATTCCCTATTTAATAAAACGGCTTTAAAGAGGCATTTCGTTGCTAAATGTCTAGCTGCTACTGCAACAGCCCTACAGTGTTATTAAACTCTCCTTTCCCCAACATTTAGGCTTAACTGGCGGGACAGCTAACCAATAAAGCTGCGTCCTAGAAACGTCTCGTGCGAGTGGTGGGGGGCACTATCTGCTATGTCGAGAAACGCTACGGCATGCAGGTGTTTCCTCGGCTCCTGGACAGCAGAAGGACGCACAGGGGGTCCCCTGGCGGTAGTGGCCTCTTGGCTATCATGTGTCCGCTCTCAAGGTATTATGGGAAAGGTGTCAGCAGGCACTCCTGTGCGGCAACCCTAACCGGCATTGTAAGGGCAGCTAGTAATGAACAGCTCCTTTTCACTTGCACAGTAATCGGTTACTTCGCTACAGTACAAATATTTCTTTCGACAGTAAATATATTTTTGTGTGTGTGCAGGAATCTGTGTAATATGAATCCATTTGTTGTATCTCATGGTAATCTGAGAAGGGTTCGACAAAGTACATCGTTGTTATATTTTAACGCAGAATGCTTGAGGCCCATTTTCCCCCATTAATATGCAGAATATTAATAAGGTTGATGCCACAAAGATTAAACCGATGCCCCTGGAGTGTTTTACCGTGCGGGTTTGCGGAGATTTTCCCGGCTACCCGTCCATGCACCCCCGTCTCTTGCAGGGGAGCCTGTGTGGAGTCGGTCCGCATCCGGAAGTCTGTTGCCTTTAAATATCACCGGTAAAGAGTGTTTCTTTGGGAATGTTGATGGTAACAGAAGGCAGAACTGGAGAGATCCATTCGAAAGTTGTTGCCACTTTATTTACCGCCATCCCATAATGTACAGTCCTTTGCTGGCCGAAGGCAACTCATTTTAATAGTAACGTTGCAATCATGTCATCATGTCGGGCCTGGGAAATAGTAATGATGTTTAGTTTGTTGGTGATTTTTTTTGTTTGTGTTACGCTGTTTATTGTTCTGAGTGTTTTTTAATAAATCATATCAACAGAGTGCTGTTATTTTTGTCGAGGTTTTCAGTAGTAGAGAATTACAGTAATGAATGAAAATTGAAGTGGATATTTATTTATAAGGTTTCGATTTAAACGTCACTAGGTCCAGAGTTGGTACAAATACGTTTTTACACTTATGGATGTAATTACCAGGTTTCACGTTCCTCCTTCCTAACTCCAAAGCCAGGAGCCTCCCAGAATGGTGAGCACAATGCACTTGCTCATCCTTCCAGAAAGATGGCGCTGTGCTGCCTTGTGGGAAGGCAGACGAGGGAGCTTATACTCCCAGCCCCCCCCCCCCCCCCACCGGTCTGCTTTCCTGGAAGCAGCATCGCAGTGTTGAGTTCAAGGCCAGCAGTCCTTAGCTGTTTCTGAAGTCTGGCTCTAGGAGGCCAGGTGCAGAATAACCGAACTTGTACACAGGACTGACAGTAGAAGTATGTAAATAGTAATTAAAATGTTTTGAAAGCTCGCTGGTCCTGTCACTCCTTCCCCTGCAGTCTGGGGTCAGCTGGTTACGTCTGAGCTTCATCCTCCGGCTGCCATATCGAGGTTCACCATGGCAACGAAGCAGCTCTCAGATCAATATGCTTTGCTTTTGCATTTTCAAGGGCCGTAAATTTATCCAAGTCGAGTGGCCCGACGGCTTAGTAGCACGGATAACTCGCGTCTCACCGCCCCCCCCCCTCCCCCCCATTTTGAGTTTGGAATGCTGCATGGTCTCTCCCGCAGTCCACAGAGAAGCAGTTATGCGAGCTGACATTGGTGTGTGTGTGTGTGTGTGTGTGTACACATGCCCTGCGATGGGCCGGCATCCCTTCCAGGGTGTTCCCCAGACTTTTTCCTCTATTCTGCCTGAGATTTCAACGGTTCCAACTAAACCCCCACCTCTGGTGCCCCTGTACTAAATAATCAATTAAGCGATGGATGGATTTGATCCAAAAACGAAAGGACCATTCTGACTGGGCACGAGTGAAAATATCACAAAAATGAAGCCGGAATTTATAGCCTGCTGATATTAAATCACATCTAGTAACTAGATAACTAAATATGTCCAAAAAATGACAATAACCAGTAGTGAACAGTACTAGTATTATATCTAGTATTTTATGTGATATATCTCCTGGGGATTCTATTGGGGCTGTAGGTCAGAAGATGGCTCAGCTCAGTGGTTTGGATAGCTGGAGGTGAGCTGTGCTGCGCAGTGCTGTGCCTGGCCTTGGTATAGGGGCCGGATGGTTACAGATGTTTCACTCGAATGTTCCAGCCCTCGTTTTTTTGTGCTGAAGTGACCAACCTTGAGTGCATTTCTGTTTTGTTTTCTATTTATGTTTTCTGCCCCGCCACAGTCTCTGGCTCGCACCACGTGATGGGAAATACTTTTCTCCTGGCTGTTTGTAGCACAGTGGTGTCCATGGCGATAGTGCCCCGCCCATCCCTCTCATTACATCATGGCTACCCTACTCCAAATGAAGTTCACGGCCAATAAAAGGCTCCAAAAAAACACAGAGGGCATGGGATGGAACACATCAGAGTGAGCGGCGTACTCGCTCAGGTCCCTGCATATCCACAAATCTGTTACTGATAGAGGCGTCGTGGTCTTATGACCTCATTTCGGTGCCTTGTGCTGTTTGCATAGGCACATTTCCTTCTTTCCCAGGAAGGGAATGATTAAAGAATGTTGGAAATTGCATCGGTAGCATCAGTGAGAACTGATTGAGCAGAAGAGAGTAAAAAAAAAAATAAAAGAAACCTTCTTTGTTTTGAGAACTTCTCAGTTTCAAAGCTTCGTCCCTCAGGGCCAGTCAGAGGTATTTTACCAGGAAATGGCTTATAAATCTGCCACTCGAAGGGTTTCTGCTCAAATTTTATGGCCCGCTTGGCTTCCTTGTTTGAGTAGACCTTTGACGGCCCGGGGGGGGTGGTGGCTCTAATGCTGACCGCTGCATCATAGCAATCATCGCGCGTCTCCCCCCAGCCAGCATGGAGGAGGCTTGCAGATGAATGTTTGTTGTTGCTCCATTCATAGCCACACTCCAGCTTTTAATTTGCCTTTCACATACTCCGGCATTCGCCCCCGCTGTGTTGATATATTTTACGCAGCTGCCCCACTTTCAGTATTTCAGATCAGAGCGGGAGAGATCCATCAAGAGTACGATGCACTGCCGCGAGCTGCGGCTTGTGCATTCCTGTGAAGCCGGCGTCCTCATAATGTGACCTATTAACACTGTTACGGACAGAGGGAGGCGTACACATGTTCTAATGACAAACGAGCACATCTGTAAAAATGTGTGCTGAGGTAATTAAGCACTGTCTTCCTGGGCCAGATTTTGCCACCGATGGCCGAATTCATCAACATGGACTGAAAATGAAACATCCTTTTTTTCTGAGGATGGGACACGCGGACAAAGTGAGTTAAGCGGCCGGTGTTGCATCAGGTTAATAAACTGGATGCAGCCACAAGACGGACATAATATTTTAGCTGGGGGAAGCCAGCCAGATGGAATATTCCAGACTGCTGTTTGTTTGACTTGAAGGTCTTACCGCCCTGGTCATTGTTGCGTGCTTTGTTCTTGTGAGAAGCATAATAAAGTTTAAGTGTCAAAACAGCCCTTTCAAACTTTATCATATCTTGGTAATATTGTTGCAAGTGGGAGTATCAAACCTTGGTTTGATCCTAGATAAGACCATTTATTTTGCTGTTACATTTATGGGAAATAAACATCGGGGGCACAAGGACTGAATTGTTGTAACAATTATCCTGGTGTCTCCAGGCAAGTCAAAGAGCTCAGGCTACTTATCTTCAGACCGATGATAATGTTTCGTCACCCTGTTGCTTAAACGGTGGTTCTGCTACCTGTGCGAAGATCCTGGCCGGCCCTGGCCAACTTAAGGTCCGTCCCCAGATGACAATGAGCTGCAGGGCGAATGTGAAGTGGGCTGGGCAGGTGTGGGAAACCGGAGAGCCTTGATTAACACGCCAATAGCTTCAGCTTCAGCTTTTCCCACCAGAGTGGATCATAGTTCATTACCCTCACCATCAGTGTGATTTTGACATGATATATTGAGATATCGGGTTCAGCCCCAAGATTTATAGTTAAAGATGAGTCTAGTTGGGGGGGGGCACTTCAGTAGATGTATGAGAGGTCAAGACACTTGATCTAATTGGCATCCAATTTCCAGTTTTATTCCCTTTTCAGTCCCTCTGGAATTCTGCCCTCCTCACGCGTGCATAATAAATATCATTTGCCAGACATTCCATGATAGATTTTCTGCTCTCATGTTACCATGGAGTTCTAGGGATGTGAGTCTTGTGTGACGCCACCATCATGGTTTGGCTTAATCCGCGCCTGTGCCGGAGCCTCTCTGATATGTGGCTCGGAGCAGACACAGTTGTAGCCCACAGTCTCGGTGGACCTGTGGTTTTTAAATGTATTTGTTTTTTAAAACCACAGTAGGTTATCCCCCCCCCCCCAACTGCACTCAGTTCAAATATGGTGGCTCTTCCACCCTGAGAAATTTTCATTTTTAATTTCTTGTCAACGCTGCCAGCTATGCATCCAGTTTAAATAACTTTTGTTTTGTTATGCTTTTGTTTTGCTTTGTATTTTGTTTTGACCACAAAGTGATTCTATACACAATAAATATGTCGTTGACTGCTGTGGTTGAATAATAGGATGTAGCTGCGTCGTGTGCGTCGTGATATGATTATGGGCTCTGTGTCTTGACTAAATGCCCTGGCGGGGCTGTGTAGACCCCGGGTGAGTCCTGATGGCCTTTTGTGTCTCCATGCTGTCATCTCTACTGTTGTATCTCCAGCAGCCTGGAGCGGCTGAACCCCTCCCCCACACCCCCCCCCCCCCCCCCCCTCGATCCTCCAAAGGTCACGGGCAGCCATGACACATTTATATTCCAGGAGGCAATGGTGCGCTTTTGCTGGGGGTTGGGGGGTATTGTTTAATCTCCTGGATGTTGGCCTCACATTGTCTGGCTGAAACAGCCACTCGTGACCGGTGTAGAAAAGATGTATAATCACTCACAGTGCATGCGGGATCTACTCCGGAAGCTTCCATTGGTTGTCCATTTTTATTCATGGCAGCTCAATCCCATCACGCGTCTACACACACCTATGCATGCAAACAGACAACTTCGAACGATTAATTTATTCCTGTCATTGTGAGGACTCTTCACTTTGCCATTTCAATGAGCATAACCCTACCCAACCTTAAGCCTTTTCCATAAGTAACCAAACAAAATACAACTTATAGCTGTTTTAGTTTTATGATTGCATTCACAGATTTCTATAAAATTGAAGTTAATATTGTGGGGACCTGCGAAAAAAGAACAGGTTCTATCAAATTGTGCGAGCATTTGGTCCCCACAATGTGGTAAATAAAAACTCACTCACACATACACAAAGAAGCATGTCAGAGCCAGCGAGCCTGACCTCGTGCCCTCCGAGCTCGTTGTTATTAAACCGTAACCTCTACTGTGCGACGCCCCTTTCAAAGAGGCCCAAGGCCTTGCCTGACAGCATCGTTAAGTGCAGCTGGGGTTTTTGTGATCCAATCTGCTTTTGCTGAAAGCTCGACCAGTAATCCATGACCTGCAGAATGCACCCCTTTTAGTGTCCTCAGATACCAATCTCAGCCATTTACTCTGGAATCCCTCCGAAAAACAAAAAATGCGGAATTCTCTGCATTATCAATATTAATCTCTTATGTGGGTCAAATAAAAGATGGCAGTGCCCCTCCCAGATGACAGAAACTCTCTTTCAAGACGCTGAGATTCTGGTGTGTTTTGTTGTTCTGTATTTTCCCTGTCAGATGACCAGAGGTGGGTAATTCCGGTCCAGAGAATAAAAGTCCAGACCGGGATTTTGTTTCAACCAACCAGTTGAGTACTCCGTGACTGTAACTCTTTATGCTCAACTGGTTGGTTGAAACAAAATCTTGGTCTGGACTTGTATTCTCTGGACCGGAATTACACAACTCTGCAGGTGACTGTAACCACGCCTCTGCATGGCAGACCAGCTCTCATTAGCGGAGGCGTAGCCTCCTCTGTGATATAGTCTGACAGGGAGGTGCAGCACCAGTTCACCTCCCCCCCCCCCCCCCTTTTTTTTTGGAGGGTAAAGGTGGCTGCATAAATCAAACAAAATTGATAGAATCACCATTGTAGGAAAATTGTGTCGTATGAGCTGTAATCACTGGTTTGGCAGACTGCCTGTGCACCTCCCACTGTCCACGATTGGCTGTCATAAATGTGATGCCGCGGGGTTGGTCAGCAGGGCTAATTATGCAGTTACCGGTATGCTTTGTACTTCACCCTGCGTAAGTTACTATGTGTGTTGCTATAATCATGTAATGTATGCCATTGTGTGTTTCACTAGTTTGTAATCGTTAGTGTTTAAATTGTTGGCTGCTTTGTCCATGCCACTGCTAGTATTAAACCAGTCATGGCTGTTAAGGGCTCTAACATCCATTTTAAATGAGCAGTCAACTCCTTTATGATAATGACTGACAGACTCGCCACAATATGTTTCTTTGTGCTCTGTATGTGGATCTACTGCATCAAAAACATTCTGCATGAAAAACACTCTCCCACTATGGTTGTAACGTGACGCAGAATGAACAAGGCGGCTTCATTTTAAGTATGCGATTGTTCTCGCCGACACGTTCGATTTTGTTTTGTTTGGATGTCGTTTGAAGTGTGTGGCCAGCGTCAGGTGTGAAGTACGGCTGATCTGACTAACACGATGGTGGCTTCAGGTTGCGCCTTTTAAAGCTCTGGGCAGGGCAGGGTGGGGACTGAGGATCGTTCTGCGTGTTTGGTCAGGGTGTGGACACAGAGGGACTCGACCCCAAGCGTATTGGATTGAGGGCCCTCCGTGGGTTTGCGTTTGTGCTGGCCTCGCGCTACCTCTGCGCTTGTTGCCTTTCCCCCTGCGAGCTGGCCATGTTGTAACGATCAACATGCTGCCCCCTCCATCGTCAGGCTCGGGAGGGTCGCCCTGTCCATGATGATCAAATAAAGCGTTGGGTTGTTACATAATGTGTTTGTTTGCATTGCTTTGATGCTCTCTGGCTTGGGTCCCCGTGATCTGTGGTGTCAACACTTTAACATCCACGCTCATCTGTCTTTTTTTCCAGAACAGTCTTATGGGGGGGGGGGATGAGGAGTACACCCCCGTTCTTTCTATTTCTAGAAGGAATGCCGTTTTATGGATTTTTTTCTGCAAAGGCCGCTTGTTTTATGTCTGTCGCCTCCCGTGTTCTGCAGACATGCCATACGGTCCGTTAACTGCAGCACAGCCGCTAAAATTAGCTTGTTTTTAACGCAAGGAAGAAAGGAGTGCCTGCCACGCCCAGCTCAGGGGTTTCCACACTACTCTTCCAGGGGTTACGGCAATCACTCGTCTGACCATCAATCAACAAACGCTGCGTGCTGCTTTTCAGAAGCGCGTCTTAAATCATTGGCACAGGCCATAAGGAAGCGTTCTGTATAAATGAACCTTAGTTGCCGGTTTTACCGAAAGTAACTGCTTTTCCCCGCTACGATCTGGGTTACATTTCTCAAGGGTACGTCAGCCGGACTCCCACGGCATTTACGGAGTTGACCTTTGACTCATGAAGCCGTGCTTTTAACAGTTAGGCTACATGCTAAACCTCGGGTATGAGGATTTCCGTGAATGACTGTTATTGGGCTGAGCCCTTGCTGAGCATGTGTTTGTGTTCTACCACAATATAGAACACCCCCCCCCCCTCCCCAAATAAAAAAATAAAAACTGTGGAGGGAAAAGGTCCATGTAGCTAGTGCTGAATTTCTTATGAGTGTCTCCCATCTCGTAATGAACATCATTTGAGCCCAATATTTCATTTCCTTTGAGAAAACAGAACCCCCCCCCAAACCCCCCTGCCCAAAACAAAAAAAAGGATATTAAAAATGAAAGAACAGTGGGTTATGTGGCTACCTTAAGACCAAACAAAGGGAGTAGGTCTGTGGAGATCTCAGGGTGGGACACAGAGGTATTTCCACCTTCAGCAGAATGTCCCACGTCACTGTAGAGCTCACCACACCCCAACTCCAACATGTCCCCGACAGGCCTATTTCTGCTGTCCTAACGGAAACTCCTCGGGAGACGGGGAGCCCTGTGAGAAAGGGCTCCCCAGTTCACCTATTTTACATCATGGGGGGGGGGGGGGCGCATTCTCGGGGCCACGCGTCTCTGATAAAGCAATAGTGAGTGAAGGTGGAAGCGATCAGGTTACAGCCGCAGAAAAGGAACCGTAAGACGTGTCTTGTTGTTTTAGGGTGTTTTGTTCTGCAGCTTGGGAAACCGTGAAATTATGATTTTTTTTTTTGTTCCCTCCCTTTTTTATGTTTCAGTGTGCGGTCGCTCTGTTATTGTTATGGAAAGTGTTGTTTTATTTTAAAATAGTGCATGTTTTCTGAACTACTACAGGCTTATAATTCAAGTCCTTGCAGACTGCCGTTTGTTTGTCTGCTATCAAAATGTCAAAGAGCAAGTAATGTCTGAGGGCTGGCTTGTTGTGAAATGAAGCCAGTGAGCTCCTCCATTTACACCCTCTCCCTCATCCTTCGTGCATTGTGACCTGTGTCTGCTACTCATTTTAAGAGCTCAATCTCATCCAGCATTTTCCTTGTCTCCTGTATGTATATTGCACTCGGATATAGATTCCAAGTGCAATATCACTCGATGGATGGATGGATGGATTGATGGGCTCATTGTAAGGTCCACCAGGGGGAGCATTGCTGGAATATTCTTTTGTCTTCTCTCAGGCATTCAGATTGACATTCTGTGCATAATTATCGAGAGAGGCTTATTCAAGATTTAAGATTAAGTTTATTGTCATCGTACCCAACAGCACAACAAGACGGAGTTGGAATGATTGACTTGGGGTGAAGACGTTCTGCCTGATGGTGGCAATTTGAACCAATGGCATTGAGGATATGATGCATCGCTGAGGATATTCATGTTTCTGTGAAGATGAGACTAATTGATGTCCTGTAGGGACGGTAGCAGAGTGCCAGCAATCTTTTCTGCATTTCTGATGATTCGGTTGGTCATGACTAAGACTTTGTCCCCAGCAGTCTCAGGTATGTTACTGACTTGATTTTGGCTGGCTTTAAAATCCAGTAACCTGAGCCATTCTTGGGAATGCTCCATGCCGGCTGGCACTCCGTCATTACTCCACCCCCAACGGTGCATAGCCAATAGGAGGCAGACCTCTCCCCAAGTAAGGTCCTGTCATTGATCCGCGATGACCTTGGTCCTGCAGATTTTTTTTTCCCCTTCTTACCAAGCCCCTTGTCATGGTTTGGTTTATCTATGAACCTGTCAGTGTGGCTGACTGGTTTTCTCATCCCAAGTGTCTTTGATGTGCCCCTGCCTAAGCTGACAGCATGGTAGCTCAGTTCTGCTGCCGCTTCCAGTGTGAAATGCTCCTCTGGATGATCTCCAGCACTGACGAGTTGCTACCCAAGCCTCTGTTCCGTCAGCTGGGGCTACATAGCATCGCCACATTCTCCAGATACTTGTTGGGGATTATCCAAGAACTACACAGCCTCAGGGGGCAGTTAATCAAGTTGCTTATTTGTAACGATAATTAGTGTGCACGCGCGTAGCTTCGTTCGAGCCAATAAATAAAGACCTGTTGTTGGGACCAGATTCGGCGCCGTGAAAGATGACGGGGTAATGAATGTGAAGGGGAGTCGAGAGACGCGGCTCACGGATGGCAAAAAACGGGGCTGGCAGCTCCGGGTGACAATGGAAACCAGCGAACCTCAGGAATGGAGCCTGAGAAACACGCCCCCACCCTCCCATAGCCGCCCGGATTCGCGAAGGAAGCCTTTTTACCAAAGGCCAGACTCACTAAAGGAACACAGAGGGCTGCAGGTGCACGATGGTGAAATGAAACCCTGCCCTGCTTCTCAGAGGAGGTCAGAGACTTAAAAAACAAAAAAAAATATCTGGTTTTATTTTCGGATCGGGCTTCAGCTGGTCTGAGACCTGGGGAGGGGAAGCACCTGCCTTCCTAATGAGACACTCTGTCAAACTTAATGGCGAATCGATGCAAACAGCTGTCTTAGAAACCAGATTCAGGTCTCCTGCATCCTGATTGGGGGAAATTGGAGACTCCGAAGCAGGCGGCGCAAGAGAGCCAATCAGAATGGACCGCTTAGAAGTGAACTCCAGTGCACTGTGAGGGGAGCAGTGTGGGGCGGAATCCAACAAACACGATCACCAAAGGCACCACTGCACGCTGTGCTCTCATGATCCTCCCCTGATCAGCGGCCTGAGCCGGGCTGTGCTTTTTGCCCAGATTGACGGTGGAGAGGAACAAAGGGTTGGGTAGGAGGCGAGCTCCCCATCGTGGCACTGCTATGGAGCCTGACCTGTGACTCTAGAGATACATTCATGCTCATTAGCGTCGGTGAATTTCTCCCTGCACTAAAGGCATTGACATTTGTAGGTCACGTCACCTACACATTGGACAAGCTGGGCTGTTCCGGGAAAAGTATGATAATCATGTCACATTGTCAGGAAATGCAAAATGTTCACAGATGAAACTTTGAAATGGGTCTGCTTTCTCTCCACCGTACTTTTAGTAGATTGCGGGAAGTTAGTGTCCCGAAGCTGCCAAGTCAGCCTTTGATCCTGCGAGATGCCTGGGAGTATTTCAGGGAGACACCCAGGGTAACTGCAGGCTTCGCTTCATGTGGGGGTGTTACAAAGTTGTGCAAACACTTCCAGTTTTTAGAGATTGCAGAACGTTATTCAGCTGTTGCTCCAGTTAATTGTCCAATGTATGATATTTGTAAAGCCACACGTCAGACATCCTAATACTGAAACATAAATATATCTATCCATCCATACAACTGGAAATTCTGGCGAGAGTCACAGTGAAACACACCAACGACATGCTTATAAATACATATGGAGGTGCCCCCAAGAGATAAAGTGTATTTGTTTCAGTGTAAGTTCAGCCTCCCTCAGTGATTTCAGTCCCAGACATACTCAAAGTGTCACGATGTAGACGACGAGTGTCAGTTGTCAGCCCAGTCTCATATTCCACATGTGTGTTTCCGAGACCACAGGAGTCCGTCCCATTTGAAAAAACCTGCCTGGTCTGGATCTAGTGGTGTGACTTGTTTCCAGTGTAAAATTCAGGGGGAGAGCTTGTTTGGCAGAGTCCACATTGTGGGATTCATCTCGTCATTCCAGAGTTATCGCCGAGGAAGGGAAGAGCAGAAAATAAAGTTGTTTGTAGTTTTTCAGTCCCCATATAACCAAGTATTCCCGTACTAAATCGCCAAATCAAACTACTTATAAATTGCTCTTATTTTGCAATACCCCTTTCTTGTTTTTATAATGAAATTAGAATAATAAGTCTCCACATTGGAATTGCTAATAAAAAAAATTATATCTGTGTATGTAGGGTTTGCGGGAGGTTAACATATGGTTATTAACAACCTGTTTTACCGCTAGGAGAGTGGTCCCCTTTCACAGCTCGGGATCAGAGCATGATGTACTAAAGCAGGCCTAAACTCCAGGAAAACGACAGTATTAGGTGTGTGTGTTTGTTCACAGTTTTATGACAAAATCGCGACGTCCATTTTCTATTGCGTAACTCCTGTGATTCTAACCACACCGGCCGAAAGTAACTCCATCACCATGACAACAGAAAGATGCGGGCGGCCCTTGGATTCGCCGCAAGGATTCGTCACCGTAGTCTGGGCACAAAGCTGGCCGTTGATGTTTGTAGAACGATAAAAACAAAAATAAAGTTTTGGAGATGGGCTCCCTTCAGAGGACCTGATTTTCTCTTCTCAGGAGAAAAGGTTTTATTCTATTTATACTATTCTAGCACTTCACCTCTTTTCCTTCTAACCCCACTGCTCACCCACAGGTAGGTGGCGCTCTTCTTACTTCCCGGTCCCACCACGATCTCTCCTGGCCTTGTCAGCTGCTCCGCCTTCGATACGCTCCTTCGCAATGCCGCCAAGGCCGTAACCTTTCAAACAAAGAACATCGTGTGACCGCCCAGAGTAGCATCCCCCCCCCCCCAGCTGGAATATATGAAGCTTCTGCGTAATCTGCTTGGAACTGGCTAAGGAGAGAAGGCCGTAAGGCCTGTGGATGCTCTCTGCCCGTTTGCCAGCGCTGCTCCAGGAGCCGGAATGTACCAGAGGTTGGGCTCGTTAGCAAGTGTGTTGGGTGTTTTTTCTTCCTTACCCTTTTCATCCCTGTCTTTCGATCCTTCTCTTCTCCCGTTTTCTCAGAGTTCGATCGAGGGCCCCCGAGGCACAAAATCATTTTGGCAGCTCGGTGATTCCTGCGCCGACCTCTTTGCCACCTTTCAGTGCCGAAACAAACGTTTGGGGGGGGGGGCGGAACACTATTTTTAGAGGCCTGCTGCTTAAGGAATTGAAAAAGGGCCGATGACAAAATGAGAATAAAGACTGGCATGGTCAGAGTTCTTATGTACAGACCCCTGAAGGTCAGCACATTTAAACATAACAGGAAAGACATTTACTGTTTAGTATTCTGAGAATTTATTTTCAGTTTTGCAGTGGGTCACCCTGCTTTTAGTATCCGAGTGTGTGATTCTTCCCACAAAGACTGTTTTTGTTTAAATATTAAAAATGTTTTGCTCTTATCCCGTTATAAAAAAGAAGTATTTGACAGCTCCCCCATTTGCAAGGGAAGGAAATATTCTGCACAGCTGTACTGAGCAGAATCTGCTCACTTGTAGTAAATGTCTGGGGAATAATTATTATTAAACGACATGGCCGTCGTCAGTGTGTAAGGTGAGGCGCGCTCCTGAGAGGGAGATTTTGTGATGCCGTGTCTGACCCAAACGTTTCTAAACCTCCCTCTTGGATGAGGAATTAGCAAAAAAAAAAAAAGGGCCTGATGTTTCTGAGGTGCAGGTGCAGTGCAGATGTGTTAGATGATCGAGGTGGGGCTTGGAGTTCGGGGAAGATTTAAAAAAGGGTTTAAAAATGTATATCCATAATAAGACTGTGCAGTTCCAGGCTGGAGGATGCAATGGTGAGCCCTGTCAAGGGGCCAGAAATGTAAAAACATGGGTAAGGGTTGAGGACCGGAACACCTGAGCAGGGCACTTTCTAACCCTGAAAACGCCGCCATGTGTGACTGGGTTGCCAAGTAGGGTCTGCAGGTGGGCAGCGAATGCAGCCCTAGTGTGAGCTGTAGCGCGGGCGGGGCAGGTGCCAGAGACCCGGGGGAATCGCGTGTGATGCTGCTTTTCCTCCTATCGGCCAATTAGAATGCCCGCCGCCCTTAATTAAATTCTGTTGCCTTGGAGACCATGGAACATGGACCGCCTTTGTCTTTCTTTGATGGCTGTGTTTATATCATGCCGGTCTGCGTTTGGGAACTGATACCATTGCAATTACAGCCTGAAGCTTTATTAATTTCCACGTAATATTCAGTTGATTTGTCACTAAGCATGTAGAGCACCATCATTGTTCTAAGTTATCATATGTATGATATTCAGCTTAATCACATTAACTGCCAGACTTTATTAAGTATTGCAGAGCCCAGCAAGTCTGTAATTCGACACTGGGGGGGGGGGGGGGTAAAATTACCCACAATTACATGCTACCCGTCCCCCTACTTTGGTTGACGTTAACAGTGCATTCTTTGATCCTGTCTCTCAGTATCCCTGCCTTCCTGCTAGTGAGCCCGCCCATCCCATCGCACCGCTAACTGCTAACCACAGGGGGTGCCGCTGAGCCCGCCCATCCCATCGCACCGCTAACTGCTAACCACAGGGGGTGCCGCTGAGCCTGTCATCCTTGCCTCAGTGCCGAACCCTGTATGGAATGGACAAGGCTGGATACATGTTGCTGAATTTACCCAAACCTCTCCGTTCATGATTGTCTTATGCACAGAATTTCACCAGGTGCAGGAGCAAACCGTGGCATTGCGGGGGAACCCAGTGCTTCTGGAGGTTTCCCCCCCCCCCCCCCCCCCCCCTTATTTTAGCTCATATTCGTAGTTAACTTGAGTGGACATTCTTATAATGCAGCTGTCCAACCAAGCAGGGAGCCACTGGGTCCTGGTGGTGGATGGAGGAGCAGCAGTAGGGGAGCCAGGCCAGACGCCCAGAACCACAGTTTGTCATAATCAGCTTCATGACCACAGGCACGGTAAAGACCCTCATCTCAAGACTCCTGACTTGCTTGTTTTTCTTCTGACACCATGACTCACAGTGTTATCTGCAGCGCAGTGGACGGGATGTGTGTGTGCAGCGGAGAGGTGGATAAATTAGCGACCGGCAGCCAGTAAATTCATTTACCACTGCAGTGGCGCCAGGCTGCAGTTAGGGGCTGGAGCATCTGATGGATCTGCGAAACGAATCGCCATGCGGCCGACTGCTCAGGGTCTCCATCAGGTCTCCGTCAGGTCCGCGTGGATGCGGCACTGAGCCTGACCGTTGCCTTGGCAACTTACATCGAATCCCCATTTGCTGCCGATGGGTGTCTACATCTGTCTGCCCTTCCCCGTCGTGCCAAAGCCCGTTATAACTGCCAGAATCCCACTATCGACTCGAACGTTCAACCTTTCTCACACTTCACCATCGGTGCGGAAAGTACATGTGAAAAGTCGGGCAATTAAAACTTTAAACTTTCAACTCTGCTGCTATTTTTAATGTCCGGAGAGCTAACTAATCTATGGTATCTTTTTATTTTTACTTTCATTGCAATCGCAGCAGTTGACGGGGCCCCCCGATTTATTGTACCAATTAAGTGTGAGACTTCTAATTCTGGTGTGATGGTGTGCGTCAAACATTCACATCGAGGCTCTATGTCAACGGGAAAGGAACTTCTTCACCTTGACAGAATGTAAGAGGGAAACTTGTTCATTAGTCCTCCGACAAGCCTTGAATTGTTGACCAAAGATGTCTGCCAGTAATTACAAGTGTCACCTCAGTCAGATCCTTTTAATTCCCAGAGCTAATACCTGTATGGTGTCACTTTGTGATGTGCCAACTACTGCCCCCTGGTGGAAGAAAGTAACAGCAAACATCTGCTTTCTGGGCTCTTTTCAGTGTTGCGTAGTGTTTAAGCTGCATTTCCAGAAGAACCTCTAAACACTCCTTCTCTAATTGTTGCACCATTAGTATCGCCCTGTAAGGGCACTCGACTGACTGCGAAAATGCTAAAATCAGCAGGGGGGAAATAGCTTGTTGATGTTGCAACGCTCCAGTCGTCTCTTACTGTAGTACTTGTTTCCTTTTCTGGCATCCAGTTTCGGAGCAATTTAGCTACGAGCCGCGTTTTGCAGCGCGATCGTTTTCCAAGAGCGGACGTTGGCAGTGGTGCTGTGTCACCACGCGAGCGGATTCTGCGACGCCCGATAGCGCGGCCATAACAGGAAGCCCTGACAGGTGGGGCTCGTTTTGAAGTCAGACCTCGCAATTAGCCTGGGTTACCAGCCAGGATTTATTATCTTCAAAGAATGCTGGTGATGTCGTTTCCCCCCCAAAAAAATAACTATATAAACGCCGCCACGCTCACTCTGCTCAGTAACTAGTACGCTGTAGTGCGAAGACACTGCGGATTTGGGGTGGTGTGCTTTGAGGGGGAGTGGACTAAATGGTGTTGTTTTGCCAGATGTGTGGGTCAGGGTCCCCCCGCCCCCACATTGCCTGTGAGGAGATACAGTAACAGGGTGGGGCCCATGGCATAAAACAAACAGTGATGGCCAGATTTTCCAGAAGATCTGGAAAGTTCATTTCTTGTCTTTTATTAGGCCTGGGATTGATCATGTTTTTTTTTTTTTTTTTTTTGGGGTGATCTGGCAGCACACCTGCCAGGATGGGGCTGTAGCATTTCTTTCAGTTTGACGAAATGCTTTTTATTGAATCGTGGTGGAGCAGTGGTTAGTCTCTGGGACCGGGGTTCGAGCCTCCACCTTGGCGCAATGTGTGGAGTTTGCATGTTCTCCCCGTGTCCACGTGGGGTTTCCTCTGGGTATTCCAGTTTCCCCCCACAGCCCAAAAGCATGCTGAGGTTCATTGGAGTTACCAAATTGCCTGTGGGTGTGCATGTGTGAGTGTCCGCTTTGGTGGGTTAATGCCCCATCCTGGGTTGTGTCCTGTCTTGCAACTGTAGCATCCAGGATGGGCTCCAGACCCCCCGCGACCCTGAATAAAACAAGTGGTTCTGGAAAATGGATGGATGGATCGAAGTCCTGCACTGCGAACAGGAATTTCCTATTTCAGATGGGCCTAGGAGCCTGTCAGAAGGTCAGAGAAGTGTGCAAACTCTGTAAATAAGAATCTTCTGGGTTCAGAGTTTTCTTTAACGTGGTGCTTGGATCTCTGCATGCGCGTCTGTGGGAGGTTCGACTGGTGCCAAGACCGGGATCAGCCCACCGCTTCGTGAGATCGAGCGCCCAGTGAAACATGACAAATTCGCGAGCGTTAAGTAACTTCGCGTCGCCGCCATTTCTGCTGCAAATGGATCATCCTGAAGAATGACACCGACCTGCTTGTGACCTGATGTCTCTGCATTGCTGTTTCCTCGTCTGATTCAGTGGTTTTGATTCCTTATGGCAAGCTCCCCCCCCCCCCCCCCCCCATTACCTTGGATCTCGCCCCCTTTGCCCCTCCTCTCTAGATGCAGCGTGACGCACTCCTGACTGATGGGGCCGTAGTAGCGGGTCGTCAGGCTCAGAGCCCGAGCGATAAGGACGTCACCCTGGCAAGTCTGCTTCCTTTCATCAAATGCTGATTAGGCTTTGACTCATCACCATGCTGAGCCTCAGACTCTTGCCCCCCACCCCCTTCCGTTGGAAGTGAACAGAAGCAGACAACTCCCTTATGTCACGTATGCCGCCCCTCCCCCCAGAAGATGGGACTGTTTGTTTTAATGTTGAGTTGGAGCACTGTGAAGGACATTGGGATGAATTTGGTGGCTGACTGCATGCGTGACCGGCGTGAAGGGTGTGGATTCTGGCGCGGGGACGCTCCAGGGAGGCGCCCTCTACAGGAGGGCAGGGGGGGGCCACAAGGCAGGGCCGCTGTGCCGGTTTGGGGCTGGAAGCGACCAAAGAGACCCCTGCCATGCCGAGACACTCAGCGCACACACAAACCCACGCGAGCCATAAAAACGGCAGCTGAGACAAGATTCCTTTCAATACAGTCACTCATCTTGTCAGTAGTATAACAACACCGTGGCCTCGAGGTTACAGACTCTGGGACAGTAGATTTCTACTAATCTCCACTGCGGCATTCTGGGTAATCCCTCCACTGGCGGTCTACAGACTAGGGCAGCTTTCTGGATCAAATAGCGCCCTGCTGGCATTCACTCATCCTGGCTCTGAGGTGTGTAGCAGTCTCCCCCCAAAGAGCCTGAGTGTTGGGGGGTATCTTGATTGAACCATTTTAGCTTGTGCGGATGGCGCGGGGCTGAGAAAATTCCAGCACGTTTCCCTAATAGCTCCACCCGCACAGCTAGTGCTTCATTTATCTCTGTAACAACACCATAAATCTCTTTAAAATAACAGTTTAAATATGAGTCTGTATCCAATTAGTCATATATTGCTCTGGTATAAAAGTGTAATGGCTGCTCAATTATTGAATACCCGAGCTGCGGAGCTGTGAATGTTCAGCCCCCTGTCTGATCAGCCGCGTCACATTCCTGTCGAGGTTTGCGTGGTTATTGAAGGTGCAGGAGACGCCTATAAATTTTACAACTTTTAAAAACCGAAGGGAATTATGGCTCAGATGTAGAGCCATGCATGAAAAACAGAAGTGAGATGTGGAAATGCTTAGTTAATATGGACCATGAAGACTGCAGTCCTGTATCAGACAAACATATACCTAACATAGACTATAGTCCTGTATCAGACAGACATATACCTAACATAGACTGGAGTCCTGTATCAGACAGACATATACCTAATGAAAACTGTAGTCCTGTATCAGACAGACATATACCTAACATAGACTGGAGTCTGTATCAGACAGACATATACCTAACATAGACTGGAGTCCTGTATCAGACAGACATATACCTAACATAGACTGGAGTCCTGTATCAGACAGACATATACCTAACATAGACTGGAGTCCTGTATCAGACAGACATATACCTAACATAGACTGGAGTCCTGTATCAGACAGACATATACCTAACGTAGACTGGAGTCCTGTATCAGACAGACATATACCTAACAAAGGTTGTAGCCCTGTATCAGATAGATGGATCAATTTTTGTTTGGGTAAGTTTTGTTTGGTTGTGTAACAGCACCCTAAACAGTGTTAGTCTTATTTTAAACGAGGATATCTTTATTATTCAAAAATTATTTTTAAATTTTTCGTACATCACATGCTTTCATGATGTGTCTATTGCATGTGTGCCCATTGCGATGTAATGATATATATCGCACCCCCCCCCCACCCACAGGGGCAAATTGGGGTCCCCCAAATTTCAAACTCCCTCCGACTCCAATGTTTGCAGTGTTTGATATGTGTTACTTCATGGCCTTTTACTTTGGCAGTGAATAATGTGGCTAAAACAGAGACAAATGCGTTGCAAGCAGATGTGTCCTGACTTTTGACTGGTACTGTATTTGGTAACAGTGTTTACCTGAGCATGGTCTCAGTAGTTTGGCCTTCCTCCTTCGCCCTTACATTTACATTTCTAAGGGAAACCAGGATCTGACACTCCCTGGAGTAGTTTCGGCTTGAGGGCCTTGCTCAGGCTGACCTTGGGATTTAAACCAGCGACCTCCTGATCACAGGGACTGTGACCTAATCCACTGAGCCACACACCTCCCCCCTGCCCTATGCTTCCTGCCCCAACCCTTGCAGAAGGACTCAAAGAAGGTTTGGGGCAGATTCCACATTGGCCCTCTTAGCTTCTCCATTCTTGGACGACTTTTTAAAACTCATTTACTTTCCTTTGCCTCAAAAAAGCGTCTCTTGGTGCAGTCATCCTCTGCTGGGTGCTAAAAGCAGCTTCTCTCCACTCACACCGTGACTCCATCACTGGTAAGTGAAAAAAAAGTTTGCTTGCCACATGTTCAAGCCGTAGAAAACCAGACGCAGCCCTCTGAGAAAGTGCTTCAGCCGGCCCTTCAACCAAGAACGGCATTGATCAACCCAGCATGTAATGCTAGCATTGCTTCTCAAATTACAGTGGGGGGGCTAGGGGGCAGGGGATCCCTTTGGCAGGGCCTCACAGTTGGAGTAGCTCCTGAGGATAATCTCGGCCGTTCAGCCTCAGTGTGAAATTAGGCGACGCCGGGGAGCTAAGCTCATTTCACGCCATTGTCTGCCGATGAATGGGTAGAGCGTGGCACAGCGGTGTAATAGCCGCTGCTCGCTGTCGCCCTGCTGTTCCCTTCGTAGGCATGATTGCAGGCTTAGGAGCCCAGGAGCTCCCACGACAAACACAAAGACGCACAGCAGCCTGACACGAGTTCTCGGCATCCAAGCGGAACTGGTCCGAGATACCTAGCGGTTCCCCTTCCCAGGCCGTCGCTAACGATCGCTAATTCCTAGCCTGTCGCTAATTTCCAGCCCATTGCTAATGATCGCTAATTCCTAGCCTGTCGCTAATAACCGCACCCCCGTGCCCGACTTCAGATGTGTGGACCGTCTGCGCATCCACCTGGCTGCACCGCTCTTGTCGGTCATTTCGCTCACCACCACTGACCCCTCGGGGTTGAGGCGTGCTGCTTTCCAGCTGCACAACAATGGAAGCAATATGCAAGGCTTTGAACCGCTGCAGGATATTTGTCCAATATGTGACCCCACCTCACGACAGTTTGTCTGAAGGATGTAGGGGGCGCATCACCGACGAGGAACTGCCCCCTGCCGACCCCAAAACCTTCTGATTCAGAAGAAGTAACCAGGGGGCGTGATTTTGTTGTACCTTTGAGAAAGTTAGGCGCCATTAATCATACAGCTGAAGCGATGCACGTCTGGATAAAAATGCAAGGGACTGCAGCCGCTCGTTGCTGCACATCTGATCACCCAGTCGTTTGCTGCGGTGGTCGCCTTGGTGATTGCATTTGCTGACGTACTGGTCCTTTTGGGGGCGGGGGGGGGGGGGTTATGGAGCGCCTGACTCGTGGCACTTTTCGGTAATCTGTGGGAACATTTTGTCACGCAAAGCATGTCATGCATGAAGATATGTCTGGAGCTGACCCGCCCTTTATCTTTCATCTTCTCGGGCCCAGGACACCGTCTGTCCGCCGGGAAGAATGTAATCTATCTGGAGAGCCCACTGTTTGTTGGCGCTAAGTAATCTATTAAATAAGATCACCCATCTCAGCAGGAACACCTGCTCGCTCATGTCCCTCACGCAGCTGATTGTTATACTTCCTGTATTGATTTCCCTGGGCTGCTGTGCCATCATGGCCAGTGACTGAGACAAATCAGATGTTGAGGAATGGGGCAGGAGGTGACCACCCGTCAACCCTGGTAGAAACTCTCCATCCTGCAGACGCTGACTGCTTCTGTCGGCTGGATCCCATGAACAGAACCCTGGAATACCAAGGGGCCATCCCGTGGACTCGCGGTCCATCAGCCGGTGCCGACAAACGTGCTACAGTGCTCTCTCCGCGAGTCAACAAAGGACAGAGATTACGAACTGCTCACCAGTCAGAGCCTCCATGACAGCTGCCTGTGGAGTCATTGTCTGTTTAATAAACAGGCAATACAAGCTGGTTAAGTTACACTAGTATGTAATTCTATCCTCATGAATAATTTCCATTACAGCATAAAAGGGCTGTGATGTGAAAGCCAAAGACATATGCTCACTGAAAAGGGTTGTAATCGATGTTCATGGCATTTTTGATGCATCCCGTTAAAATCCTGTGTGATGAGTGGCTGGGAGCGTAATGTTTGTGTTTGGAGGAGATTGTTCATGAGATGCTGTTCTGGAGACCAAGGCTGAAATGCCCTGGATGTCTCACCACATACACAACATCACAGAATTGATTCTATTACCTCTTTGGTTCCATAGTAAGTACTTCTTCAGGTCCCCTAATTAGGATACGAGTGAGTCGCGGTTAATTAGCTACTCCAGTCTCCCCCCTGATTCCTGGACTTCAGATGCTCAAATAGCAGACCCCCCCCCCATCTCACGTCCCCCACCCCCACCTGAATGTGGCTGCTTCCTGACATGCTGTCTGAGCAGCAGGCTGGTTTTTCCGCTGTAGGTGGTACGGCCCAGACAGAGGCTAATGAGTGACTTTCTTGCAAAGCCACTCCCCCCCCCCCCCCCACACACACCTCAAAGAGGCCCCGCACCCTCAGCACTAGCTGAGCTCTTCTAATTAGCACCTTTTCAGGTTTTTTAATCACCATGGAAAGAAGGGCGCTGGGGAGGGTGCCAAGAACGGTCCCATCTTACACTCAGAGACGCTCTGCTTGAATAATTTAGCCCCGTACATGCCGGTTGTCACGAGGAGAAGCGACACCAGCCTCCTTTTTGTCAGGAAGGTGCCCCCTGCTCTCCCAGATGTTTAAATCCCCTGTTGCTGGTCTTGGAATTCCATCCCTTCTGGATGTTCATGCGGTCACCTCAGTAAGTGCCCGGGTAGAGGGGCTCTGCATGCTGGATTATTGGGGGGGGGAGAGGTCAGGTCAGCACTAATGCTGCATCCTATTTACCTCGGAGGTCGGAAGTCAGAGCTGGGAATGACGTCAAACCGCGTTCCAGCACAACAATCTGCCACTTAGCAATACCAGGTCTAGCCAGGTTCAGTATTAGTCATTGTCCGCAATATCAATCAACAACAACACAATATGCGATGTGTGGCACATGCAAACACTGTAGCAGCATGTCCACAGATGACGGATGGACAGTACAGTGTACATGACCAGTTTAATGACTCAAAGAAGACATAAATAAAGGGTCCAGCCAGTTTGAATTCTGAGGTCGGGGGTGCCCTGATTTTCCAAATAGGAATTCTGACTTAAGGGGGTTTGCTAGTTAAAATCTCGAACGTGCAACTCCTTAATTGGAAAGCAGCATAAGGTTCAGTAGTAGACAGTGACTCACACACAATAGGTGAGAGTTTAGTTACCCACTCTGCACAAGCACATGTCATCTTAAACACTCCGACACTAAACACATTTACCCTTAAGCTGGCCTGATCCTGGCTGTCACCAAGAACCTCATGAATCTGCTGCTTAATAATTAACTAAGGTGCAGGAGAGGGATGAATAATTAATTTGGGATGGCCCCTATCATTGTCCGGGTGGATATAAGAGGTGTGTGTTCCATTTACATGGATTATTCATTTATTCCTCTCTGCGGCATTAAGGTTTTACGGTTTCAGTCAATTGGATTATATTCAATCATTCCGAAGTTGGTCACAGTTAGTTTAATATTACCCCCTAACTGTCCCATACGGCACGCGGATGCGGCTTTGCAGCCACGCAGCATATATTTTTGTTCGCCAGTTTCCTTTTATTTGAAGATTCCCACGGCTTATTAGACGGCCGGTCCAGCGTGAAAGGGAGACGTAAGGCTGCTAGGCTCCTCTGCCCATCCGCGCCCCACAACACCACACCCCCAAGGTTAACGACGCATTTACATCCGAGGTTAACTCGGTTCACGGGCGGCGCGTTTCGAAAGATCGTAACCCAAACGAGCTGGTCTGTCAATCGTTACAATTAATTGCACATATTTTTTTATCACGCATCGCGCCTTCCTTGTGGTATTTAAACATATGCATTGTGTGTTACGAAGTCGTCCTCTAGTAGGACGTGTGCTGCAGGCAGTGAAGTCCGCAGTGGCCGTGTGTGTGTGTTCCCGGCGAGCTACGGCACAGTCGCACAGGAGTAAGATGTGCATAATATCCCAGGTAAGTGACATCAGGGCGACATTGACGTAGGCAGATGTTGAGTGGGGAGGGGGAAGTATGTTGTTAAATAATAAATCGTACGCAGGTCACGTGGGAAAGGCTATGAATAATTCAGGACCTTTACATCACCCCTCGTCCTGGTTTTGAGTACGGTCATGCTTTACGCCTTAATACGCAACGCCGGGAATGGATTTCCGTGAGAGTCCCGTTCTGCTTCAATCCCTTTCCTGAAAGTTCCTCCTCATTTTTTTTCTATCGTAGAGATCTAGTGTTTGCTTGTGAAAATGGCGCATAGAGATGCCAACCCGGCTGGGTCGCCGTTTGCCGTCTAACAGAGAAACGGAAATGCATCGTCTCTGAGCATCACCTGCGTTTCGCTCACGGTCTCGCCTGCGCCACCCCATCGGGCGGTACTGCTGTGAGATGCGGTAGTTCTGTAACGGTGGGAGACAGGATCCAGCGCACCGATCGAGGTATTTACTGCTGCTCGTGTGAGTCCCGCTGCCGTACCGTGTATGTGCATGCGTCTCCCCGTTTCAGTGTGCGATGGTGCATTTACTTCACCCTGCAGTAACCAGAACTGCGGACTGACGTTTTAGACGTCTACACCTAAGCCCATTTAGATTGATATGGTGAACTGAGATGTGAAATGCACTGTCGTTTTCCCCTGATGCGAAGGAACCCTACGGTCGCTCTGGGTTATTTAAACTTACCTGCACGAACAAACTCTCAGGAGAACTACGGGGCGTGTAGATCCTGGGACACTTACAAACCGAAGCTTGTATTTAACACCGAAGGATCATAACGCGCGTAACATATATGTATATGTTCTATATATGTGCTCTTAATTGCTAAAAAATAAACAGTTAAACTCATTAAAGATATTTAAAGGACATTAAAGTATTCAGCCAAGGCGTCGATTGCATAAGTACGTCTGTAAAATGATTTGAAATTTCGTTGACAGCAGTGGCTTTGGGCTATATGCTTTTTTCCCCTCTGACTACATTCCATGCTGTTTTACTAATAATGACACAAGAGGTAGTCTGGGATGTCGTCTGTCGGTCGCTCTGCGCCCCGCTGCCCGGTTGATATTGTTGCTGTCCGCGGTGCTGAAATCCTGCTTCCTCATCCCTCCATCAGAGATCGTTAGAAAATGGACACGGCACCGACAATCTATAACTGTAAAATTCCACCCTATCAGGCGTGGATCTAATTTCCCGTGCTCGGATTTCTTTGATGTAGCATTCATTACTTGATCTGACTCAAGACTCTCGACACAAAAGATGCCCTCCTGTAGCGCTGAATTATTAACATGCTTTTAAGGGATGTTGAAATGAGTAGTTAACAATGTCTCCTTTCTCCCCGTTTCTGTAAACGCGGCTCCCCTTCTCTTCCCGTCAATTACCGAATTACTGGTGCAGAGTTGCTAGCCTACAGTTGTAGTCGCTCGTTAAGCAGCTAGCAGTTTGATTATTTGTGGTCGCCCGCAGAGGATCAGTAGATGAAAGTATGAAGCATTATGATGGCTGCAAGTAGGCTATCTGTGATTAAGGCGATCTCTCCATGAACCACCCCGCTGAAGAAAGGAGCAGGAAAGAGAACCTTTGAACTTAGTTTAATTCTAGTTCCTTGGATTTCCATTAAAAATACTCACCTCCCGATTCACTTCTGGAGACTTTTAATACATTTTGCTACAGAGTATCAGCTAGAGGATGTTGTTTGCTTGCTTTATGTCTGTGTCAGACGACCTGGATTACAGGCAGCTGTCCTACAGCCTCACCTGATTCTTTGTAAACTTCAATCATTCAAAATTTTAACTGGGTTTAATTCCCTGTGGGCGTCACCCTACCCTGGAATTATGGGTAGGAAATATAAACAAAGAAGAATTAGCTGGCCTTTAGCAGCATTATTCACAATTATATATAGAACAGGAGGATGAGAGGCACATGAATTCCTGTCTGCGTGACAGATCTGGCTCTCCCCAGCTCGCAGTTTTGCAGCCGCCAGGTCACAGGTCTGCCCCTAAGCGCCACGCCCCCCCGCCATACACAAAGCACTGCACAAACACAGATGTTTCCTGAGCTTCCCGAAGGCCGCCACCTCCATCGCGGCCCTACCCACACTGCCTCTGGCACAAGCTGACGGGCTCTCGTGACATGCAGTGACGGGCGAGGAGCGATGACAGTGAGGATGACAGTGGAACTGGAGTCAGCGAGGGTGCGGGGCGATGGGGGGGCGATGGCGGGTGCGGGGTGGGGTGGCCTGGCCCCCAAGCCGATGGACTCAATTAGGATGAGGGAACATTTTTCATTTGGATGCTAACCAGCGACGACCGTTCCAGCAATCTAGTAAAGGGGTAGTAGCGGGCAAAGCAGGAAATGTTTAAATCGATAGGATTCATGTGTTCTTCTATTGGTGTGTTTATTTTGTCATTATGTAACGTGCCCCGTCGATGGCAGCACCCGGAGCGGGCTGGACGTCAGTGCCGGCCACCTGTTGGGTTGTAAAATCGTGAGATAATAGAGGCATGGATATCAGGCCAGGGACGCTGCTGAAAGCGAGACAGAGAGAGAGAGAGAGAGAGAGAGAGGGGGGGGGGGGGGGGGGGGGGGTGTCTGACGATCCCTTTACCTGCGTTGCCGTCAGGCTGACTCACAGGCCGCTTCGTCGGCCAGAACGCAAAGAGCCCCCTAAGGATGACGTCAATGCCCTGTCCGCACATAAAGGCCTAATGCAATCAATGGGCCGCCATGTCGCCACTGCTTACGTCTGAGGCGTCTCACACCCACCGATTGTCTCCCCCCCCCCCGAGCACCAGCTGCACCTGGGCCCCTTGTTCACCGCAGATGTGCTCTCCTTTTTTTGACTTGCCCCACCCTTGTGCTGCCCTTGAGAGGCCCTCAGGCCATCTGCTTATTTTAAACATTCCAGACTCTTCCACATCGCAGAGGCGGGGTAGGGCGCCGAGCCTGACGTTTTCGGGTTAGGAGGCGCGGCGCAGACCCAGAGCTGTGGTCGGTGTTTTTGGGCTTTATAGTTGCCTCGTTCTGTCCCACATATAAACTGAATCGCCATTTATTGCTCAAAGGGGCGGGTCAGCATTTAGATGGCTGATGCGTTCCATACTGCCCCCAATGGCCAAACACAGTAACTACAGTGACACTGAAACTGTGGAAAAAGGGCTTCGCAGTTTTTTTGATTGTCCATCTGTATGTGTACGAGAGGTAAACCATAGTGTACGTGCTAAATGTGTCTTCATGAAGTAACTCGGGTAATTTTGTCACAAGATAAAATAGAGCTTAAGAGACCTATGTAATACCAATTTTGATAAAATATGCAGTTACGGTATTTTGCCTTAGTACGGCACCATATATGGCTTGCTTTTGGGAAAAATAGAAATGCAATTTTAAGACACAGAATAGCAGAATAACTCAGACATTTGGATTGTTTTATTTTCAAGACGGAGGAACGAAGACGAACTGTAAGGTTTATCTAACCTTATTTAAGGAGTCTGGTGATGGTCAGTGGGGATTGTCGCATGCTGCCATTTAACACGTTTTATTGACTGCTGTTATTCCTTTATCGTTCTGCGCAGTGAGGCACCAGAAGGCTTGGTAGAAATGTGAGCCAAGGACGAAAGAAGGCTGTTTGGCGTGCTGACTTTTTCCAGTTAATTATAGCGTGTGTCATGTTCTGCGGCCCCGTACGGCAGATTGGAGCGTATCGGATCCTAACGAGCAAGTAACAGCTAAATGACACTCCTATTGTGGGTTTTTTGTCACCACCCAGCGCCCCCCCCCTCCCATCCGTAACAGTTCCAGTGAAACAGTGCTTAGTTTCGCCAAGATTCCATCATGGGCATCAGCTCTGGTAGCGGTATGCAGCCACGCCAGGGGGGGTGTAGGAAATGCCTGTTTGTGTGATGGCTGACCGCCCTGGGGGGGGGGTATCAACGTGGGGGCACTACAGGCCTGTGGCTTCAGTCCTGCCCTATGTATATAGGAGAAATGAAAAGTGTTTAGTTTGTTTGTTTATCTACGATACACTATAAATTCTAATAAATTGATTTAGAAATAGCGAGGAAACAGATTGCCTCAAATTTTTAAGTAACTGATTATTTTAAGTGGTTAAAACTTGTTTGTTACTCAAACAAGTTACTCAAATTTGCAAACTGGTTTAACTATAGTGTTAGAAGCAGGGCTTGCTGAGGGTGCATCTCTGGTCTGTTTCGTCAAAGAAAAACTATTCGTCTCGCAGTGGCTCAGAGGCGACTGTGATCATTTGCATGTTTGTGTGCATAGGGGTTTCCATCGCAGCTTAGGTTTAAGATGAGGGAATCGCAGCAGCAGTATGACTGCAGTTCAGGATCCTGACGAACGATTTCCTAATAGATATGCTTTCTACACGAGGGATCTCACAATGAAGGAATCCTAGGTTTATGTCCAAGGATTGCGAATCTGTGGCTTAAGCTTATTCTTGTCCATCGCGGGGCCCCTGCTGAGTGAGTTAATTTAATTTTTATATGATGCAAGTTGAACAAAATCGAGAGAAGATGGAAGCCAGAAAGCAACAGATGAGGAAAATGAAATTCTTTAGATAGCAATTTGAAAATATGAACCTCCAAGGTTCAAGGCCAATTGACTTCCCAACCTCAACCCCCTCAGGCGAGCTGTTCGTATACAAACCAGAAACAGGTGTCTGAGAGACAGCATCCCTGGGTTGTACTGGCTGCTAAATTGCTGTGGTCATTTTGTTTCCTCTTTGAAAAGTCCTGACTTTGTTTTAGGAGATGACTAAGCCACTTTGTATATTTATATTGCAGGGAATGACTTCCACGGAGAGCAATTAACATTATTAAAATGCCAAATCGAAAAGAAACCTCTGGCCGTTTGTCCAATGTCCTGGCCAAAATTAATTAATTAGTTTTGGCGGCCAGTTTCTCATTGGGTCTCAGTGATGATGACATTTTCTGGTCGCATTAGGAGGACGGAGCTTCTTGCTGCACTTGTGGCATTTGTTCGAATGCTCACGTTTCTGCTTATTAAGCTGCCGATCAGCCGTGGTGGTGAGCGGGACACAGTAATGTGTTTTTTTCCATTTGCTGAGGACTGTCTGTTCCAAACTTATTAATGCACTTCAGAGTATCTCTGTGAAGCCTCAGTAATTAGGACGTCCTGTCCTCTGCCTAAAAAAAGTTAGAGTTAAAAAGCAACTTCAAGCATATGTTTAACCTCCTGTCTCTGCTCGGCTGGCCCTGTGTCACTGTATGTGACCCCCCTGTCTCTGCTCCCCCTGTGTCACTGTATGTGTCCCCCCTGTCTCTGCTCCCCCTGTGTCACTGTATGTGTCCCCCTCTCTCTGCTCCCCCTGTGTCACTGTATGTGTCCCCCTCTCTCTGCTCCCCCTGTGTCACTGTATGTGACCCCCCTGTCTCTGCTCCCCCTGTGTCACTGTATGTGTCCCCCTCTCTCTGCTCCCCCTGTGTCACTGTATGTGTCCCCCCTGTCTCTGCTCCCCCTGTGTCACTGTATGTGTCCCCCCTGTCTCTGCTCCCCCTGTGTCACTGTATGTGTCCCCCCTGTCTCTGCTCCCCCTGTGTCACTGTATGTGTCCCCCCTGTCTCTGCTCCCCCTGTGTCACTGTATGTGTCCCCCCTGTCTCTGCTCCCCCTGTGTCACTGTATGTGTCCCCCCTGTCTCTGCTCGGCTGGCCCTGTGTCACTGTATGTGTCCCCCTCTCTCTGCTCCCCCTGTGTCACTGTATGTGTCCCTCCTGTCTCTGCTCAGTTGGCCCTGTGTCACTGTATGTGTCTCTCCTGTTTAATCACCAGTCTCTGATCTGTTCTTAATGTCAGTACCAGCCTGTTGCCCACCACAGATGTATCAGAAGGTCTCCACACTTCTGCATCCAGGCTAGTCTATGCTTGTATCTAAATAAACACAGCTGGGTGTGACATTTTCTGTGGTTATTTTCACAGTTTAGTCATTAGCGCTTTACAGCTGCTGATTGGCGTACTAAGCCAGGCTTCTCTGCTCCACACGGAGAGTCAGTCTGCCTGATAATTATCCCGTCTTCTGAAGTTCAGCCTGTGGTTTTTTCCCCCTCCGCCCCCAGGTGCTCCTCTGCCTGAGGTACATTAAGTTCCGCCCAGCAGCAGTAATGGCACCGGGGCCTCGCAGGCGCCGTTAACCAGCTTCCAGCGGGGAGGCTGTATAAATGTCACATTTCTGCCAGTGTGCAAAAGACCCAAGAATCAAATTACTCTTACATAGCATGCAGGACCCAGGCTCTCGCTAAAGCTAAAACATAGAAGGGAATACTGTGCAGATGAAAGTAGAGAGGTCCATTAGTCACGATTAGTTAAGTTTAAAAAAAAAAAAAAAAAACAATTTAAAACTGCAAAATTCACCTGGATAAGCATAATGTGAAATGTATCTATAATAAACTGATGGTAATTGCATAGAATGACTTTAAAGGGCTATGTGTAACAATCACACCACTGGATACACATTTGCCAGTGCAGGGATGAGATGATAAATAATGAATATAATTTAATATAAGCACAGTGGTAAATGGCTACGTTGTTTTCCTGTAGCGTCCATAATTAGCCCCTGGCTCAGTCTGCCGTTAATCTACACACGATGCCAGCAGACCTATTAACTAATACACCTCATTTAATTCCCAGAGTGCCTTCCGTGATGGACGACCCTTCCTCTGATCTATTAATAATGTCCTCCCTGAACATGAACTTTCATTAATGACGAAAGGGGAGAAATGGCTTCCGTTATTGACTGGGGACCCCCTCCTAGCGGTCGAGCTGGGAAATCAATGCTGTGTCACAGGCTGGTCATACTTTTGAGTGAGAACAGGAGTGGGAGACGGATGTGATTACAGTCAGGTCTGTGTCCTGTCGTTTCTCGACTGTAAACGGCACCCATCACGCTCATCAGCACTTGCGCACGCGATCATTTAGTGTCCTGCCAATCTCCCAGCTCTTTGAGGAAATGACTTGCTGCTCCTGGCCTGCCCAAGTTTGCCCTGATGGTCCTGAGACATCCGCAAGGGTGATAGTTGACCACTTACTGCTGATGAAGGGAACAGCCCATGATGGTGGCTTGAGCTGAATCTTGCTGCCAGGAGGAAGCTGGGGTGTCGGTCTTGGATCTGACCGAAGGTGAGGAGCACCATGAAGGATCTTGCTGTTTCTAGATGCAGTAATCTCTAGCTAACTGAGGCTCCTTGGGTGGCCTGGAGCTCATTCACACTCTATCCACTGCTGTCCATAATCAGGCCATAATTACCCAATATTACTGCCTGCTTATGTCTCAGTCAGTATTCCAGATACCTGTGCTTGTTGTGCACTACCAGGACAGCCGGTCCTGCGGTCAGAGAATTAAAGATAATGGTGGAAAATTATCCAAACAAAACTGCTGTGTGGGGGGGGGGCATTTATGACGATGGATTCGGATGAGCGGTAATTGCCCCCTACGGTCCTCTTGTGCGCTCGGCAAAAGGCACCGCCTCAGCAGGCGAATCCAGCAGTCTGGAACAAGGCAGGAAGGAACGGGGGGGGGGGGGGGAGAGGATGGAGTGAATGTGAGAGAGACGGTCGGAGGAGAAGGGTGGCTGGCAGTTTGGGGTTGAGAGACATTTCCAGGTCAGGAGTTCCTGCTGCCTCTTCTGCTGGTCTCCCGGCCATCGGCAGTCTGCACTGACTCACTGTGTTATTCTCTCAAAGAGATTTTTTTTTGTTCCTCTTGCCAGTTCATTTTTTTAGGTCTGGTTATTTCTTTCCAGAATCATAAAGTCTCCTCCAGAAGTCTGAAATAAATTATTTTTCACCCCCCCCCCCCCCCCCGTGCCTTAATAAGGGGGGTCACCATAGCGACACTATGCTAATTTTTGTTTGCCTGTGACAACGTCCTGCTCATTTGGCACCGGTGTTCATGCCGGGACCGCAGCCGCAGATGTCGCTAATTAACTGAAGAGTCACCCGTCCTAGACTGCAGGCAGCAGCACCGCATTTTACAATTTGCACTTTATCGATTCTGCCTCCCGACCCGGTTGCGAGGGCCGTCCGACTGCCTCACGTGGAGAAGCAGCTGTCCATTAAAGCCACGATCAGGTCGTCGTCTGCTAGTTGTTGCAGGGGGGATTAGGCTGCTTGAGTACGGTAGTGTATAATTACTGAAACCCCAGCCTGGAGCGCGCACACGCGCATACGCACACACGCGCATACGCACACACGCGCATACGCACACACGTGTCAGGTTAAGCGAACCGACTCGCGGTCTTTACGCTTGAGAGATGTTTGTCCAGCTATCTGGTCCAGCCTTGGGTCAAGAAGAAAGCCGCGAGATGTTTTTAAGGTCCATATGTCTGTTTTCTCCGTCCCCGCAGAGCGAGTCCCGCCTTGCATCATGTGGCTCAGCGCTGACTCAGATTTCCTGTGAGAGGCCGTGAGAGAGAGGTCCACTTCCCGACCCCCCCCCCCCCCCGTCCCCGTCCCGTGTCACAGCTCCCCGGTCTCCCTCCCACCGAAGACGAGCCCTCGTCACCCTCTGCAGGGAGACCCCCACATCGCTGTAATCATCTCCGAGACCATTGGGCCGACATGAGTGGGCTTTTCGCCAAACTGGACCCCAGGCGGATCCAGTGGGGGGCCACGTGGAATGCCTTCCGGTCCCGTATCCTGCGCACCAAGCCGGTGGAGTCCATGCTGGACGGCTCCACCAGCACCGGTGCCCACGGCACCAAACTGGCCCGTGTGCTCACCACCGTGGACCTGGTGTCTCTCGGCGTGGGCAGCTGCGTGGGCACCGGCATGTACGTCGTCTCCGGGCTGGTTGCTAAGGAGATGGCGGGCCCCGGAGTTATTGTGTCCTTCATCATCGCTGCAGTGGCTTCAATCCTGTCAGGTGACAGTTCCCCGCCAATCACAGCCTAGTTGCACGCATATGGACACACCCACCCAGGGACTTGTAGTAAATCCACCCTGTGCTGCCACACATCATGTTGTCACTTTACAGTTAACTCTTTATAAACACTGTGCATCCTTGTGCATTTCGTCATCATAGATGTTTTTAAAGACTGAGCCATCTGAAATGGCTCTCCTCAGTCAGTCCTCCCTGCTCTTAATCGGCCGCCGTTCATCGCGATGTCTCATGTAAACACACCCTTTGAGGACTACTTGCCGTCCCCTCACAGGCGTGTGCTACGCCGAGTTCGGCGTGCGTGTGCCCAAGACGACCGGCTCTGCCTACACCTACAGCTACGTCACGGTGGGCGAGTTTGTGGCCTTCTTCATCGGCTGGAACCTCATCCTCGAGTACCTGATCGGCACGGCCGCTGGTGCCAGCGCCCTTAGTAGCATGTTTGACTCGCTGGCCAACCACTCCATCAGCGGCTTCATGATCAACCACGTCGGCACGCTCAACGGCCTGGGTGAGTCGCGTCAGCACATCGGCCAGCACGGGCCGTAGTGATTCGGGGGCCATGCTCCCATCCTGAAAAGATAACTCCAGTTCGCATCTCTAAACTACTTCAGACAGTATTAATCTATAGAAACTGGATGCTTGTATTCTTGAACTGATCTAAGATGGCAATAATAAATGATGCTTGTAGATATTACTAATGGGAACATGAGGGGGACAGCATGGTGGTGTAGTGGTTAGCACTGCTGCCTCCCACCTTTGGGACCCGGGTTCGAGTCTTTGCCGTGCTTCCATGCATGTGGAGTTTGCATGTTCTCCCCGTGTTGTCGTGGGGTTTCTTCAAGTATTCCAGTTTCCCCCCCACGGTCCAAAAACACGCCGAGGTTAATTGAAGTTACCAAATTGCCCGTAGGTGCGCATGTGTGAGTGGCTGGTGTGTGAGCGTGCCCGGTGATGGGTTGACAGCCCATCCTGGATTGTTTCCTGCCTTACGCCTATACCCTCTGACTCCAGACCTGTGGCAACCCTGAATAAGACCACATGTTACAGAAGATGGATGGATGGATGGATGGATGGGAGCATGAGGTATCAGGAACCTTTTCTGAATCCTCCAGATTGCTCTGGTCCTCAGCTCCAGTACTAAGCCCCATCCCTGTCCCCATTCTGCTGTAACTGTTGATAATGTTAATCATCCTTGATCATATCCCAGAAGCCACAGGGAGTTTTATCTCTCACAGATGGGCCCTTGCCCATGTATATAATGTAATACACAACGTCAGTGTGAATAATGTAATTGTTTTTCCCAGCATGAGTGGCTAATGTTGCCTGTGCTCAGTGCAGCCTCTTCAGACATTCCCTCCTCAGTCACCCGCGCCTCCTTTCATGCACAGGTGCTTTGTCGTCGTGGAAACCGCCCCAGTTCTGAGGCTTGGTCCCTGAGGATGGAGCGATGGGGGGGGGGGGGGCGTGAGGCATGGCTGAGCTTTTCACATGATAGATTCCTCGACGCCGCATGCCAGTGTTTCGCAGTGACACCTTAAGTCACTGCTTTTCAGGAGCATTTGTTTCTTAAGAGCGTTTTACAGTTTCTGAATATGTAATACAATGTTTATCATTGAGAGATTTTTGATTTTAGCCTCTGGCACGGTGCACTGGGCCTGGGGGGGGTCCATGTTTTCTTTACGGTGAAGCCCACAGGGCAAAATCATCAACGACATCGGAGCTCAGGAAGAACGGGATCTGTGTGGAAGAGGTAGGCGGGTGTACATGCTGGTAAAGCGCATGCATTGTTTACAAAGAGGAGGGCTGTAGGCAGCGGAGAAGTGATCCACACGGAGGTGGAGGAGGCGCACCATGCGTGTGCACCGCAGGCGAGGGAAATGAGCTGGTCAGGCGACCAGTCAGGCGACCAGTCAGGCGACCAGTCAGGCGACCAGTCAGGTGACCAGTCAGGCGACGTGGTGCCAAAATGATGGTAGGAGAAAATGTACAGATGCGATGAAGCCCGTGTGTGTGGGACAACCACACGTAACAAGCTGGGAGAGGCTCCCTTGAGCTCCTGTCGCTGGCCGCCATGTCGGTGATGAATGAGTTGATTGAGCTCTGTTCCAGTTCGGCTCCGCTATTGGGGGGGGGGTTACGGGTTCACAGAAAGGCTACCATTACTATAGTAGCCCTGCTTACATCATGCCCCCCCACCGCACTGTCTGCAGGATATTACCCTTCGGTGGGGTAGAGTGGCGCCATAAGATATGTTAACCCTGCCCCCAGAATTTATTATCGTGTGTTGGGGGGGGGGGGGGGCATACAGCTTACAGCTGACCCCGTGAAATACAGACAGACAACATGAGACATGATATTACATCCAGGCTGGGGGGCCTTTATCTTCATCATTATTTGGCTGGGTCAAATAAACCGCCCCCCCCCCATTAAGAAGTTGGGGGGTTGTCATCAAAGCAAGCCTTTTCCGGAAATAGTGGAAAGGTTTAAGTGTATCTTCCCTTCCCTGTTCAGCCATAACTTTGTCCAGCTAATTTTAAAGCTGGTGAGCTGAGTGGTATTTCTGCCTCAGCCGAGAGAGAGAGAGAGCGCGAGTGTGTGTGTGTGTGTGTGTGTGTGTGTGTGTGTGTGTGTGTGTGTGTGTGTGTGCGCGCTTTCGTTGTTCTAGCAGCTACTGAAAAGCTGACCTTGTGAAGATGTGTGGGGGTGTCTCCACTGTGTCACGTGGGGGTGTCTCTTTTGACATGCTCTTCCTTTTCACAGATTCTTTTGATTCTGCTAAAGTGCATGATGTCCCTAAGCTTTCTTTCTCTGCGGTGATGTTAGGAGTTATTTATTACACTGATAAAGTGCTCAGTGGGATGATGGTACAAGCAAAACTGAATAAAAACGTGTGTGCGTGTTCGAGAAGGAAGAATAATCGATTACCTATCTTATCCCCCCACCAGGCAAAGGAGAGCAGTCATATCCGGACCTACTGGCGTTGCTGATTGGCATCTTGGTGACGGTGATCGTGGCGCTGGGCGTGAAGAACTCGGTGGGCTTCAATAACGTGCTCAACGTCATCAACCTGGTGGTGTGGGTCTTCATGATGATCGCTGGCCTCTTCTTCGTCAATGGCACCAACTGGGACGAGGGAAGGTTTCTGCCTTTCGGCTGGTCTGGGGTAAGCGCTGAAACTGTGCTGCTCCTTCCATGGAACGGGATGGGTCTAAATTAGCCAGGGTCTGTTGGCAAGCCGCTGCACCGGCACCCCCTGCAAGGCGCTGGGGGCCTGAGGCCTGCCCGGCTATGTGTATGGGGCAGATGCACCGCTTCGCTAATTAGCAGTAGCCTGCTCACGCCGTTCAATGCCGGCAGCAATTTGAAGAGGCAGCAGTCTGCCTGGCACAGAGTGTACCAGAGAGGCACACCCTGTCTGCAAAGCATCTGCTCAGGTATTAAGGCCATGCAGACAGTCTCTGGCACAGATCCGGAAACCATGTTAGATGCCGTCCGAACTGACTGAATCACATTTATATGAAGTAAAAAAAAAAAAAGTGATTTACATACTTAAGCTATTCGTTTTTTGGATTCGATTCTTATGTGCATTCTGACTGATTCATTTGAAGGATCCCAAATAGATATAGGTGACTGGCTGCTGAAGGTTACTTTGTTTTCCCTAGAATTCCTGCCGATGCCCCCTTTCAGCTACCCACCCTCTTGAAGTCCGCTCTGCCCTAAATATGTCTGGCATGCGCAGGTACCTCGGGCGAGGGTGAAGTAACCGTGGAAACGTGTGTTCTGGCCAGGTCATGCAAGGAGCTGCCACCTGCTTCTACGCCTTCATTGGGTTCGACATCATCGCCACCACGGGGGAGGAGGCCAAGAGCCCCAACACCTCCATCCCCTACGCCATCACCGCCTCGCTGGTCACCTGCCTCACTGCCTACGTCTCTGTGAGTACCCAGCATGCCCTTCTATAGCAAGGACCCGCCTCTCCCTTTGGACTGGAATGATCTTCATGAAAACCCTGTAATCTGCCCTGTCCATTGCTGTCCAGGGCGTGCAGTTAACTGGATTCTGTTCAAAACCGTGTGCAACTGGCTTGAGTTCTTGTGTCTTGTGCCCTAAATTCACACTTGGGTATACAGTATGCTGGTTCCCTGAAGGAATTTGCAACCTTGCAGACATGTGGCTGCGTAGCAAGCTCCGGGGGTACTCTCAGTCCACCTCTCCCTGTCCCTCTCATTTTCCGTCGCTCGCACGCAGTCACCTCTCTTTAATCCGTAGCAGAAGGGATTAAGGCTTTATGGCTTCCGGAAAGTTCAGTCAACTCAGTTTGAGTGGTGAGTGGTCTGGGCCCAGAACCAACAATGTAACTCATTTTGTTTCAAGCTGAAAAACACTTTACAATAGCACGTATTTTTATGACACGCACTCTTTCACGACGTGAAATGCTAGGGGTTTCAGAGACCGTTGAGCAGCGTGGACCTCCGGAGCACCTGAAATCCACCCCCTGAAACATAGTTCCCTCCCCCGTGTGTCTGCAGGTGAGCGTCATACTGACCCTGATGGTGCCCTACAGTGAGATCGACGCCGACGCCCCCCTCATGGAAATGTTTTCCATTCACGGCTTCCAGGCAGCCAAGTACGTGGTGGCTGTGGGCTCGGTGGCCGGGCTGACAGTCAGCCTCCTCGGCTCGCTGTTCCCAATGCCACGGGTCATCTACGCCATGGCCGGTGATGGCCTGCTTTTCAGGTGAGGAGCTTCAGGCTATGGAAAAAAAGGTGGATATTTCATATCCAGAAAGCAAAAATCCAGACTTTTTTCTTTCACCCAACCAGTGGCGTCCTCCAAGACTGTGACATGCTATATTCAGCTGGTTGGTTGAAACAAAATCATGGTCTGGATCTATCCCTATCGCTCTGGCCGTGTCTGGTCCCAGTTGTGGTCTCTCAGTATTTTTCACAGCCCAGTCGATGTAGATGTCCCATAATACGCAAAACACATTCATAACATTATTCTTATCTCCACCTTTGCTCGCTAAGCTTAGAGTGATTTTACTAGAAATCTGGCAGAATTGAAAGGTTCAGTGAGTGGATGTTCAGGCTCATTGAGTGAAAACAGACCTTGCTTCCATTCCCTGCGCCTCCAGGTTCCTGGCACATGTCAGCAGCTACACGGAGACGCCAGCGGTGGCGTGTGTGGTCTCGGGCTTCCTGGCGGCGCTCCTGGGCCTCCTGGTGAGCCTGCGGGACCTGATCGAGATGATGTCCATCGGCACGCTGCTGGCCTACACGCTCGTGTCGGTGTGCGTGCTGCTGCTGCGCTACCAGCCCGAGGGCGACATCCACGGCTTTGTCAACTTCCTGTCGGAGGAAAGTGCCAAGAGGAAGGAGGGTGTGTTGGCCGAGTGCGAGAAGGAGGCGTGTTCGCCGGTCAGCGAGGCCGACGACTACGGCGGCGCGCCACTCAACACTTGCGGGGCCAAGAACCTGCCCTCGTTGGGTGACAACGAGATGCTCATCGGCAAGCCCGACAAGTCGGCCTACAACTCAAGCCACCCCAACTACGGCACAGTGGACATGGGGACGGGCATCGAGGCCGACGAGTCGGAGAGTCCCCACCTGCGGAAGCTGAAGAAGCTTCTTGGTCCACGGTATTATACCCTTCGCATTCGCCTGGGCCTTCCGAGCAAGATGGACCGGCCCACACCTGCCACGGGCCACACGGTCACGACTTGCGTCATCCTGCTCTTCATCCTCATCTTCCTCTTCTGCTCCTTCATCATCTTCGGCTCCGATTACATCTCGGAAGGCAGCTGGTGGGCGGGGCTGCTGGTGGCGCTGATGGTTCTGCTGGGCGCTGGCCTGATCTTCGTCATCCTCCAGCAGCCCGAGAACCCCAAGAAGCTGCCCTACATGGCCCCCTGCGTGCCCTTCGTGCCCGCCTGCGCCATGCTCGTCAACGTGTACCTCATGCTCAAGCTCTCCAGCATCACCTGGATCCGCTTCACCGTGTGGTGCTTTGTGGGTAAGTGCTGCGCTTGCCTCACTTCCTCTGGGGGGGGGCGCCGATGAGCACTGCAAATAAGCTACGTGATCATGAGTGTCCATCATGCATCTGTCTCAGGAATTTGTTGGGGTTTTACTGCTGGCTGGCTGAAAACAAACCCATTTATGGCAAATGCTGCTTCCTGCACACTGCATGTTCATCTAAACTCACCCAGCTGCACGCAGGCGGTCTCTGACCTTAGCCTCTAGTTAGCATCACCCCCTCGAAGGAAGGAGCTGACCCCAGCTGGCCCCTCTTCTCCTGCATCTCCACGCCCCATTGGGCATATAAACTCTGAGTTTAATCCTTGTGTTTGTTTTTGTGTGCGTGTGCGTGCATGCGTGTGCCAGGCGTGCTCATCTACTTCGGCTATGGCATGTGGAACAGCACGCTGGAGATCACGGCGCGGGAAGAAGAGGTGCACGCCAGCACGTACCAGCGCTACGGGGCCGACGTGGACGAGAGCTTCGCTGCTGACGATGACCTCTACCCCGGCGGTGACGGCGGCCCGTTCCAGCCGTGGGGTGCCCCCGAGGATACTGGCTACTCCTTCGAACAGCAGCAGCAACAGCCGCCGCTGGCGCCTGGCAGCGGAAACGACATTCGGACCTCCACACAGAGCGGCAGAGCCAAAAGCAAAGGCAAACCGGGCCACGGCTTCGAGGCCCTGATTGTGGACGATGAGCTCGACTACTCGCCAGAATGAGATCACACTCAGGTGTGCTCCAGTGTCAGCCTGGCCTCCCATGGGCTAGAATGTTACCTCCAGCCCTCCCCCCATTTAGCGATTTGCTTACAGGCTTCTATTTTAAAGATTTATTGCCATGATAGCTTGCGTGTCTTTCTGGATAAGTGTGAGTTAATTGGTGCCTAACGAGTCTGAAGCTAATAGCTAATTGAACCTTTTATCCATTCATTTGCCCTGTAAGTCACTATGTGCCGTAGGAAGCACTGTACCAGAGCTGGACATAGATAAATTTTCTAATTTGTTTTTTTACTAAACTACCAGATAGGCCTTAGCCAGCAGGGTAGAGGAGCAGGTTGCTGGCTTTACAAAGCCAAAAGGAAAAATTATTGGTTCAGAGAGATAACCAATCAGATCATAGAGGAGGTGGGGCCAAGCCACTTGGGGAGGCAGGACCAACCAATCAGATGTCTTAGTTCCCCCTTTTCTAGTTGCTTGGACCCACCTCCTCTACGATCTGATTGGTTATCTCTCTGAACCAATCACTTTTCTATCTGCCCTCAGAAGATTTTTGTATAAGTAACACACAATCTCCGATGCGGTCAAATTGGATCTCGAAAACTGCGAAGTGTCTAGTCTTTGCTGCCATAGTCAGGCCTAGTTGTTTATTTTCTTTTTATCCGTTACGGCAAATTTGGTATTTTGTGGCCCATCGTGATGAACCGCAGATGCCCCAGATGAGCTTAGCTGGAAACTTCACCCGAGTGATTCCACTCAGAAAAATGGAAGACGTGTTTGCCCCTTTTCTTCCCTTCTACCGCTGCTCTCTTTAACATGACATCTAGCCCAGGGGAGGGGGGTTGGGGTTGGGGTTGGGGTTGGGGTTGGGGTGGGGGGAGAGCTGCCACAAATAGTAATTGGACTTTGCTTGCAATAGTGCCTTCATTTGTCAGTGTGAGCTTTTAAGTTTTCCACTGTGCTGTCCGTGTTTAATTTATTTACGTATGATTTCTTTATTGGACAGTCACTCTCTGTCGGGGAAGGCGACAGGGGGGGGTCATCCCGGGTGTCTTTTCTGTCACTTTTGTTGGCTGTTTGTGTCGTTTCGAAGGCAGTTTCCTTGGTGCCGTCGTCTGTGCTGTCCCGCCTACGCGTCCTCCTGCCCTGGCTTCTGTCCCACTGACCCGCTCTGTCTTGGGCTCCTCATTGACTGTGCGACTCGACCGCAGTGTGACCCCCGCCCAGCTTGACGGTGTCTCCGCGGGGGAGGAGCGAGGGGAGGGGAGGGGGGGGTTGAAGCTGTGAGACTGTTTGCATGGATGTGGGGGTGCTGCATGAGTGGGGAAGCCCCTGTATGGCTTTGCGCCGAATGCTGCTTTCTGGACTGTGCTGTTCTCTCAAGTTCCTTACTTCCTTCTCTGTGACTCAGGTGTTGTCAGGCTACTGTCTGGTACTCTCCCTGTTCTTTCTCACTTCCTCTCACTTGACCAGGTCCCACAAGACCCTCCCAAACGAGCCCCCCCCCCCCCCCCCCAAAGGGAGTCCCATGGACGCAAACCTTACCTGCTGACATACAGTAAACTTCCAGCACTGTTCCTAACCCTAACCCCATACTTTCAGTTCAATTCAATTCAATCCAATCACAAAGTGCTTTACATGGATGTGCTGTGATACATAAAGCATCATTAGAGAGAGATACTTTGAAGCATAGTCTGAAAACTTTTCAGTTACACTCTAGGTTTCTCCTAATCTCACATGCTGGGGCAAGAGTGCGTGTATCCAAGATTAATAACAATGTCAAAGGTGGGACCTCAGTTACAATGTGGTGGGGGACTCGTTTGTGATAAGTCTTGATGTTGTGCGGCTGTTTTTCCCCTCTGTGGCAGTTTACTTAGCATGTCGGGATGCGCATGCCCGGTGCAGAATCGGTGTTGAGATGTTGCATGCGTGGTGACTAAATCGAGGCGTATAACTCCTGTAAAATGTAGCAAATTGGGTGGCTGAGTTCGTTTGTGTTTGGGAACCGATCAGAGTCGCCCCTATTTTGCAGCCTTCTGTTTACAAAGTAAGCCAAAGTTTGCCATCTTTTCTTTTCTTTGTTTTTATTAGCGTACCTGAACAAAACAACCATAGAATTTCCATAGACTAGCTAACTTAAGGTGTGGTATGAAAATCAATGAAAAATAAAGAGGTATTTTTTTACAGGTGTTTAATAACTGCAGGTTGGATTCTTTCACCTCGACTGGCTCCAAGTGCATGTAGAGAGGACCCTCTGCATAGCAGTGAAAGCATATATTTTTAAAGTCTTTCTAAAATAAACTCTCAGCCGAAGTCTATTAATTTCTTGTATGAATCACAGAACCTAGATCTAGATAACGGTAGGAAATATCTTAGTGGAGAGAAAGCTAAATTATATAAGCAAAAAAAACCTATTTTATAAATATTTGTGCTGGGAAAAAAAAATAACTAGATGTTGCCACTATTGCTTTTAAAGTCAGCTACTATTTGTTTTATTTTTTTGTCCTGGAAATCAAAATATGTTGTGTTAACCTGGTAAGGCTATCTCTCCTGGCAGACCACTTGGCTTTCGTTCACAAAATGTTAGAACTTGCTTCCCCTGCAAACTCGGTGTTTATTTCTGCTGTATATTTTTTGCATTAATGGCATGCAGGTGTATGTACTCGTGTTTTTTGTTCTCACTGTGTGTTTTTTCGCCCCTTTGGTGCACAGTGTACTGACATGTTGGTTATACCTAAGTTATTAACTCCAGATGCCTGTAGAGTGACTTTTACTTTGTCGTTGTCTGACGGTATACCGTGTCTTACTACACGCCAAATAAATGTTTCGCAAAATGTGTACGTTTAGTAAAAAGCCGTCGCCGGAGCAGTTCTCACTCGTGTCCTGCATGACCGGGGCGGTTTGGATGCGACCGCATTGCGCGGTTGCCGAAGAGGATTAGCTTAAGGGCGGGTCCTTGGCACATCGCTGATGCGAAATCCACCGTGGAGGACCGCATCACCGAGCCGTTTAACCCACTTCAGTTCGGTGACTGCGCTCTTTCTCATTTGGGGTTAAACTGGCCAGTGATCGCGCACGATTACTCCAACCCCCGAAGTCTCATTTCTCCGACGAAATGGACCCGCTGGAAGCCACCCATCCTTCTGTCCAAGCCCCGGCTGGCAGATCGAGGCTGGTTTTGCGGCTCGGCGCATGTTTCACGGCACTGAAGACACGTGTAAGTGCATTTGCTCAGTACCCCACAAACCCCCCCCCCCCAAGCCCAAGCATCTCACAGCCATGACAGGTGGGGTTAGGGGGTCAAGCATGATCCCCCCCCCCTACTTTAGGCAAAAGCAATGAGGCTTCCAATCGTGCTGATTCGGGACAATTTATGCTGTGGTGCGGAAGACCTGCCAAGATGTGGTGCCGTTGTCCTTTTCCCACTCGGACCATCCTCCCTGGATGAATCCTTGTAACGGAATGTGTCCAGATAAGCCCCCCCCCGTATGCTTACAAACTACATTGTTTAAAATTTCCTCGCACAAATGCGCACGAAGTGTACGTTTTGGGGACGGTGTGTGAGCACAGATCCTTCCGGGTCAGTGTTAGTCAGCAAGGCCATCGCTTAACATGCAGCAAAACCCAAGTATAAACCAGGCACTTTCTTATCTATATTATCGTTAAGAGACCTAAACATTAAATAATTTTAATTATTAAATTAAAAAGCTAGGTCTGTATTGTTTCAGTAATATAGGCCCTTATTTATCAGTCGTCTTAAACGGTATCGCTGGCATTTTTTACCCCCTAGATAGTTTTATCTCAAAGATAAACTGCATCAGAGTTGCGTGTAACCAAATGTCTGTCCTTTAAATTCGCTCCTTTCCCTCTGACACTGGCGTCCATCCTAGGAAGGCCTGTGATCCCGTCATTCCCTCACCCCTTACAACTTCCTCTGCTTGAATGGAGCGCTACTGTCAGAATTCATTTGTTCGTCAGTATCATATACGAGGCCCCTCTTACAAAACATGATCATGTTTAAAAACGCTGTTATGTTTATTCGCGGTAAATTGAACCTGCACAATAAGCCACACTAACTGCTTTTTTTTCTGTGAAAAACATTTTAATATATAATACAAACAGCATGTAACAAACAAAGTGTTGCAACAATAAATAAAATACATTTTTTATGTTAGCGTTAGAAAACTGATTCGTAGCGCTGAGCTTCGGCAGACGACAGCTACTGCAATTGCTTGAACCAGCGCTAATTCTAGGCGGCGCAATCATGGTCCACATGCTAAACGTACCCTGGAAATGTGGCTGTTCTCAGCATAGATGTCCGGTAAATACCGACATATGTTTCATTACGTTATTCTTTACTTCGCAGGTACGTATTCCCCCAGAATAAGTTTATTTTAAAATGTTTTTGTTAGCTTTTTTTAACTGTACCATGCTTTAATTTTCTTAAAAAGGAGAAATCTTATAAAATATATGTTTTTATTTTGTAGGTGCGCCATATTTGCCACAGTACTGCTTGATCGGTAATTGGATGTCCACGCGTTACAGTTTCGTAATTTCCAAGGAAACAAAAATCTCAAAAAATATACATTAATGACACAAATGTACAGTTTTTTTTTTTTAAACAAAAATACTTTTTTGGTAGGAGAGCGATATAAAACAGTTGTTAAAAAAGGAAATCTTTCAACGCTATTCTCCTAAAGTGCCAGAGGCCTGCGATAAGGCATTACCAGATGGGTGTTTTGAGCGCCCCCTAGCTTTGGCTGCATTCACCAGCAGGATTTACTTGCAGGAGCCGATTTCTCAGTGTTTGAAAATCTTAAGTCCATGGTGTTTCTCAGAATTGCCTGTTACCCAATGTGTTATATATTTATATGTCTGTGGGTATGGGGGGTGGGTGGGGGTAGACAGAGCTGAGAAATGGAAAAATGAGTGTTTTGGTGTATGTGTGTAAATTTTGGAGGATGAGGTTTGTATCTGTAGGAGGGAGAGAGCGTTTGTAGGGGGTTGCTGCTGCTGGGAGCGCCGTCTCTCACACATGGGCGCTCTTGGCATGGTTGGCAGAGCCAGGGGGAGTGCTGACCGCCCCCTGTTTGGAGTAGTAGAAACGGTTCTCGTTGTACTGAGCCGGGGAGTCGGCAGAGCAGCAGCTGATCATGCAGCCGCCCAGGAGGCAGAAGGCGGAGCCCACCCAGCCGGCATACAGCGAGAAACCGAAGGACATCAGGCCCTGCTCATGGTGAGCCCCGATCGGGAACCAGACGGTCGACACGATGCCGCACGTCGCTGGGGAAACAGAAACTGCCGTTAGTCACAGCGCACTGGCAGTGGACAGAATCGCATAGGACAGCATGACTGCGCATGTAAGTTATATCAAGGGCTGGAACAGATCAGGTAAAGCCAATGTTATCCTACTAAATTTGAGCAGGGGCTCCACCCCAGTCACAGATAGCTTAGACCGCAGGGATCCCCAGTCAGACCACGTTTTTGCTCCCTCCCAGCTTCCGGGAGCAGAAACGTGGACGATCTGGCAGGAAGCTGGGAGGGAGCAAAAACGTGAACTGCCTAGTGTGACCCAAGCACTGTGTTAAGAGACACTGCCCTAGAACACGTGGAGGCTTTGAGCCAAGTAATTCAATCCGGTAACCATTCTGATGTCAGAAATGCAAGATTAGGGATATAAGTTTTTTTAAATTTGATCTGGTGAATTTTGTTCTGTTTTAAAGCTCCCCATCCTACTTTACGCTCCCATCTCACAGCTATACATGCATATCATTAGATGAACGTAAACCACTTACCTACGAGCAGCACTAAGACGCCGCCGACCACGGATCGCCTGTTCTTGGCACTCTCCGGCTCGTTTCCCAGGTTAATGCAGGGCATGGACACCAGGACCAGGCCCACGGCGGGCAGCCCGAGGATCGAGGCGATGACCATGAGCGCGCGAGACGTCTGAATGTAGGCTGCGAACAAATCGGACGAAATACAACCACGTGACTTTTTCAATTACAGATGCTGACCAAATGATCATTTTAAAAGCCGAGTTTAGAAAATCCCGTGAATTTTGTACGGTACCGCTGGGTAAGTTATAGGTTAAGTCCCAACAGATTTCTCCACAACTTTTGATTTATTTATTTTGAAGTCCGTAATCCAACATGGAATTATTGTTTTGTAATAAAAAGGATATATAACGTATTATGATTACAACGTAAACTGCGGATCCACCAGTGCTACTACTTGCATGATTAAGTCGTTTTGGAAGTATCCGGATTTTTATCACATGCGAGGCTACGGATGACAACTCCTTGGTGATGTGACTTTTAACACCGGATTAAATCATTCAACATATATTTTCAAAATAATTAGTTGCCAGATTCAACAATTGTGTGTGTTTACATATAGTTTAATATTATCAAAATGTGATATACGGTATTTTCTGTTCTTAAACTGGAATTCCGGGTAAAGAGGATAATGCGGTCAAACGTGACAAGTGTAAGGACGATATGTTGGTAATTACCAGGTAAATCGAGGATCTGGGTTAGCGATATGCAGTGGTAAAGTGCCGTAGAGATCACACATTCCGCCCACAAGCCTTTGGCTCCCAGTTCGTCCATTTTCTTGCAGGTGTTCATGCCATACTTGCAGGTGACGACCCAGTCATTGGTAGCTGTCGCGATGATTATCCCTATCCAGCCGATACAACTGACCATAAAGCCGCTGAACTGCAAACAGCTGTTGGCCATGGCAAGAAGAATTTGCGCGTTCGCAGCCGGAAAGATCGCAGGTTATTTATAATAAAATATGTAGTCTAGGGAGAACAAAGGATTCTTGCGCAAAAAAAATGTCTCTTTTATAGTTAATCCAAAGAGCAAAATATCACAGCGAGTAGTAGTAGGAATCCATCAGTTTGTGACGATGTAACTGAAAATGTGAGGGTTATGGCATTGTCTCTGCTTTTATACCCAGTGGAAAAACCCACGGAAACTTTAAGCCAATAGTGAGGACAGGAGCGCATGTAACGGTAAGTCTGACCCCCTCCCCTCCCCGCCCCAGTTATCTGCTTTCCATGGGCCTTCACATTGAATCTCGTTTGAAAATAGTTATTGACCCCTCACGTCAACAGCCCCCCTAAACATATGCAAAACTGATAACAAACAAAAAGTTTTAACTTTTTTTTGTTGTAAAATATGCCACTTGATTCATTTTAAATGGGACACACAAAGGCAGCGGTTTTTATAGGCCTACGAGTGTTCCTGGTATAGCCTACGCAACTCCACTTTATTTTTTTGTCATCACTGCCATCTGGTGGTAATATTTACACACTGCAAGCGAAACGTTAATTTGCACAATGGACCCGCAATTTTAACGCGCGATCATAAAAGCACAGACACCCGGAGATGTACCAAGGTTCTACTTTATTTTTCATACCTCACTGTTACTTTGGAGAACACTGCACTACTGTTCTATAAAACAAAAGTATAAATACAGTTAAAACTTTTTTTTTGTATTACATTCAAATCTCAGAGGAGAGTACAATGTAGTAACATAGACCAATATTTCGTTATATTAAAATTGTGCAAAACAGACACACAAATGTGCAATTTTAAGGTGCTATGATGAAAGTACAGATTCTGGCATTTTCACCTTCTTTATACGTCTATAATTACAACTAAATACCGTTAGTCACATTTGTATCCTCTAACAGAAAGCATGACGGTTGCAGGAACCAAACTAAGGTAAATTGCTATACTCCTGAAAGTAAATTTCTCCGCAATCACTCAGAAACGATCTTTCTGGCGTACTTTTCGCGCATTTCCAGGCATGACTGAATGACTTACGTCCAACGCGGAATGTGTGAGAGGCGCTTACCAAAAGCCTGAAGCGGCACAGCGCGGCACCAACGGCCGCCACGACAATTCAGCCCACCGGTGCGTGGGTGTCATTGTAAAATACACAAAGACAAATGATCGAGAATAAACAATGCGACCGCATGCAGGCCAGTTAAGTCTGTTGGCAAAGAAAATTGCTACAGTGTGACATTAAGGTACTTCAGACAAAAAAAGGATACATTTCATTATTTTGAAAGCTTATATTTTTAATTTTTGTACAACTAACAACAAACGCAGTTGTATTGAATACATGACGGGATTACTTGCTACCAAAGCCATAGTTTGCTACGAGCCCGGAATGGTCCAGTCCAGCATCACTAATACTTGACAGGGATTCATAATACGCATAGTACCAACTGTTAATCTGCCACACGCAGATCAATAAAATCGTCGTCTGCTTTTTCAGCTGCAAGTAAAAATTTCCCTGTCGCCATGAACTATTTTCCCTGTGAACCTATTTTCCTGAACTGTTTTCTATGTTATTCTCTTCCATTGTTTAGCTTTATGGACGAGTGAGAGGAGCGAGGCGGAGGTTTCTACACACACACACACACACACACACATACATATATATGTATATATATGTATGTATGTGTGTGTATATATATATATATATATGTATGTGTGTGTGTGTGTGTGTGTGTGTGTGTGTGTATATATATATATATATATAGAATTCTCCCCCGCCCCCATTACATCGTTGCAAATTAATTTTGTAAGAATAATAATAATAGCCACTGGTCCGTCAAAATCATGTGAAAGTATTTCGTTAAAAATGTTAATAGACATACCGTTGTAAGGCAATTTATTCCAGTAATATTCATTCTATTTATTTTTTTCTCCGTGTGGTTAGGCACACATTAAGCATAAAGATCCATTTCAGTGATATCACCTCAACTGACCCAGGCCGTTTAAAGCGACAGAAAGTGAACTGAAAACATCTATTGAATAGATAAATATTACGTTTTACACGGGAAACGCGGTCGGTACAGCTTTGGCACTTATAAATTAATCTGAGCGGTCGATTCGTGACTCCTTCATGTCTATGATTTGAATTTAAATGAGATCATTTACCGAATGTATCCTATAAAATATAGTATTAGCTTTCAGTGACACGTTTTTAAAAAGTGTTTCATAAACTGCAAATGTAGAATTAATGTTAAACATTAAGATTAAATTAATATTAAATATTTTAATATAGTTTTATTTTATTTTAGCCATATCAGATAACCCCATCCTTCTACCAAATGTATAATTATAAAGCTTACAGTGTTAATAATTGAAGGCTAAAGACAATATTTGATATAAAAATTCAACATCTCTCCCTTTGACGGAAATTACACAAAATGAGACGATAAAAACCTACAACGTTAGATGTGCATTTTTGTTGGAACAAAAGTGACGAAGCGGATAATTCATACTACATGGAGCTATATTTAAAAAAAAAACAGGCATTGGATATCTGAGATCACAGTTTGAGCCACTGTCTCGGTTTATAATTTTTGTTTGTTTGTTTACAGAACGTGCACGGGCGACCCTACGCCACACTGAGCACTCGTTAAACACGATTCGGGAGGAGGCAACTGTCATCCAGGATCGCAGGACTCAAGCAGCAGCTGGAAGGGCTTCGTGTTGAAACGTAAATGAGTTTTTCATAAGTGCTTTTAAATTTACCTACGTAATTAAACCGTAAAAAGTGTGATACGCTATAAATCACTCGCTAACCTCTGAAATGTCCAGCACTGCCCTGGTTCTTACATACATTTCTGAAAATAGAAAAATATTTTCCGGAAGGGAAACTGCGTTCGTCTTTACGATGTCTTCTGCCATGACACTACATGAGGTTCCTTCGGATGGTGGGTTCAGAAGATGCGATCAAATGTTGTCGTCCTTTACGCCTGTCTACATGATCATGTATTCATTTATCTCAAACAGGAAAAGGTATCTGTTGCCAAGGAAACATGCTACATATGAAACATCTAATATTTACAAGGGTAGCTACGAATAACATCATTACAATGTCCCTGACAAATCGATTAACCCAACTGCTTTCACACCTTTAGTTCCCGGCCTCATTTTACCTCAGAGTCACATTTGAAGACTTGGATGACCTCTGAAGTAAGTGCACAAAATGACCGATGTCGTGTTCGTTATAAGACAGACCTCGAGCCTCAGACTGACGTGTGGAAAAGGTAAGTAGTGAGTGGACAGTCTTAAAATAATGTCCTAAGCTAATACGATGAATGCCTTTTGGTTCGAAAAGATGTGAAATATGGTTACACGGAATACGTTATGATGTAAAACCGTTTTTAAATGACTGTCATATTAGACAGAGCCTATAATATACATACTTTTACAATTTAAATGGATCTGCGTTAAATGCTACTAATGAAGGACTAGCTCTTGCGAATACTTTATTGCACTGCATTGTGGGTAATTGCCTTATGCAGCGCAGTAGGTAAATGACTGGGAAAGTCTGACAGAAGAACAAACCTTGTTCTCTGAGGCGGAGCAGCAGACCAGCCAACTGGGACCAGGTCAACAGTCATCCATGCGAGCGCAGCCTCCAGCAGGGGGCAGTACAAAGTGGGCTGGCCTGTTGCTAGGGCTCCTTCAGGGAATTGATGCAGGCGCAGATCTTGAGCGCCGGCCCCAGCTTTATGTTCATGGCACCCATGAGGTGCTCCTCAGTGAGGAGTAGCAGGGCCTGCCCATCGATCTCCTGCGAGCGGAACTCCTCGGCAATGTCCTGGCACCCTACAGGGGGAGACGGGCACAGAATCAAGCCACACGGGGCCTTAGGAAAGAAACTGTACAAGAAATTACATTAAGTATGTAATTTAGACCCCCTGCCTCTAGGTGGCGGTGTGGCAGTTTCAGCACCGCTACATCCATTACCTGGCAAATTGTAGATGAAGCTCCAGACCTCCTCCACACTCCACACGGTGGGGTTAGAGGCCGGGACTGGCATCCCGTCCGAGCCGTCCAAGGCCTCGCTCGCCCTCAGGTTCCTCTCCCGGACACGCTCCCGCTCTGTCTGTCGCCGAAGCCTTGTCGTCATGGGAACAGGAGGCTCCTCCTCCTCCTCCTCGTCATCCTCCTCATGTGATGGCTGGTGTTCGCCTCCGCTGCTGTACGGAGCTGCCACCTGCGGACAGGCAGACCCCGAGATGCTGACGACAGAGAGTCCGAAGGCCCCTGTGGAACGCGAGTGCGGCAGCAGACCCCCCCCGCCTGCTCACCTGCCGCAGGAAGTGGTCCCGGGAGCCTCCGTCGATTCGGCGGGGGGGGCGCCCCCGCCTCCCGTCCGTCCTCCGGGACCAGCGTGCAGCTTTGTCTGCCTTCAGGAGTCCGATGCGTTTGGTGCAGCTGACGTTGAATCTGAGACCATCAAGGAATTGATGGAGACCAATAAGACCAGTATCACTGGGTTTGGAGAAGAACTTTATAATAGCTGAAAATTATAAAATTAGATTTAACTTCCATCACATCCCATCAGAGGTACATTAAAGGGGAGATATTTAGGGTCATTATAATGGTCCCCAAGTGACAGGGGGTTTGCAAAATTTGGAACATAATTGGCTTGGCCTGGGTTGGGGGCCCAAAATCTCTAGAGGCACCCCTGCGTCCCACTGCAAGACAGCACTGCACTTTATTGACTTTGATTTTGACATAGTCTCTTCTTTTGAGCCGACCTTCGGACGCAGGTCATGGAGCAGAACCTCTTGGACCTGAGGAACATGTGAGCGTAGCCCGTCTTGCCACAGAACTCGCACTGCAGAACCTCCGGCTGCTCCTCCGCCACACCTGCCAGGAGAAACACCTCCACGTCATATGGGGTCACGCCCCCTACTGGTGGCCTTCCTGCCCAGATGCGGGGGAGGAGCAACTCACCGTCCACGGCATCGCCCGCGGCGGCCACGCTGATGACCTCGTCACCGTCCGAGTCGCTGGAGTTCTCCGGCTGCTCCGTGTCCATCATGATGTCGCCGGTCTGGGCGCCGTTAGCCTTCGTCTCCTGGGCTTCAGGCAGCGTGGTCTGCCGGTCCACACCCTGCAAGGAGCGGCTGACCTGCAGCGAATGATCAGCGTGTATCCTGCAGCATCCAGAACTCCAACGCAGCGGCTGACAATGACAAGGTGAGTGTCCGGGCTGCTTTAACACTGGAGTTCTTTCAGCGGTGATCTTAATTAATCTGAGAACTCCCACATTTCTCTGGATTAGAATCACCATAATTGAGCCAAATTCTTGCCAAATCACTCTGCAGTCAGTTTTAATGGCCACACCATTAATGACTGGTGGGCCTTGGGCTTTTGCCAATATACCACAGCGGCAGCAAGTTTGTACCACACATGGCTCCCTCTTGTGGACATACCGGGAACGGCTCCAGCCCCTCTTGGATGACGAAGCCCTCAATGAGGTGTGTGAGGATGTGGGGTTTAACGATCGCCTGTGGGGGCTGGCTCTCAGGACCCCCTGGTAGGCTGGCTGGGGGGTGCTTGCTGACGCTTCTTACCACGGCCGGGAGGAGGGGAGGGGGGGAACGGTTGATATAAGGGGGGTCCCCGGAGGATCGTATCACAGAGGCGTTGCCGGTTGACGGTACGCAGGAGAAGCCAGAAACAGCTGGAGAAATAGGGGACAGTTTCACCACACTGGGTCTCCATCGCCCCAAACTGGCAAAAGAGAAACAGCATCGACGCAGCATTCCCAGTACCTGTGCAGTGATCCGAATGGGGCGAGACATCATTGCAGTGCCTCTGCAGGTCAGCAGATGGCGACAGAGTTGGCGGCGTCGGGGTCCTGTTCCGCTGTGGACTGCCGAGCCGGTCCTCCCGCGCGTCTGCCGCGCAAACCCCCTCCACCTTGCAGAGCTGCTGGGCTGGCTACCCAGCATGCAACACACGGCAAACTGTCACACGCACGAGCTCCACATTCCGTTTTGCTTTCGAGAATTAAGAAACTGCGATTTAACGGGCATGAGAGAATGTGAGAAACGTGCAATGTAGGTAATTTGACACGTTGAGATGGATGGCATGCACAAGAGGACCCATGATCCCACGGTGGGAAAGTCCAAGTTCTTAGTCGGAAATTTCAACTGGAACGCTCCCTTCATCAAGAGAAGTCAAAGCTGTAGTTATTTACTGTTCTTTAGAACTTATTTTTGTTTCATTAAATCTGTCGTAAACACAGTACTGCCTAACCGCTATCTGTGGACATGTTGCTATGGTGTTTTTATGTGCAGAGTATCTTGCTATCAACTGGTATTGCTAACAATGGTTTACAATTAACTGGGCTGGAACTGAGGCCTGTTTCAGGCAGCATTATTTCTTGCTGAGCCAGATAACTTGCCGGATTTTAAACAGTGTGGGCTAAATGTAAGTGGACTAAGATAAAATCCATTTAAACTGGAGTACCTTAAATCCGACAAGTTATCCGGCTGAGCACGAAATCCTGCTATTGCTAAATTGCGGCTTGTTGCACTGGAACGTGATGAACTTGAGTGTGATGTCATGCCCAGCTCTGACTTCCGACCTCCAAGGTAAATGGAAGGCAGCATTTTCCTGGTTTCCGGGGCGACCCGGAGGGACTCACCAGCGGGGCCTCTGCTGGAACGATCGGCTGCACCTTCAGGTCGACGGCGATGGTCTGTGGCGGCGGGAGATTCTGGAACGGCATCTGGACCAGCGCCTCGGCCACCGGGAGCTCCTCCTCGGAGAGCAGCATTTGGCCCGACTGTGCGGCCAGGGCCTGCACCGACTGCAGGGAGAGGCGCTGCAATGAGGCGGGGGGTGGCACAGGGGGCGGGGACACCTGGGTCAAGGGCACCGGGCTGGACATCGGTGCAGACTGAGGGAGGGGCTCCGGATCAAGATGTGAGGGAGTGGACAACAGGACTGGAGGCTGGGGTTGGATGATGAGGGTAGGCGACTGGCAGGTGGGTGACTGGGGTGCCGCCGTGGACACGACCACCGTTTCCGGAAGCACAGGCTCAGAGTTAGAGGGTGGAGGGAGGGAGACTGTGTTATGCTGCGACTGGATCGTCCCTGGGGTGGGCGTGTCCAGGGTCGGGACGGACAGGCCATGTTGACAAGGGGGAGTCTCCTGCGCGGTGACCCGCAGGGCGATGTGCTGGACGTGCCGGTGGGAGGCGGTGGGCTGCTGGATAATAAGCTGGTGGTGCGCCCCCTTGTGGCCAGGTGAGCAGTGCAACTGGTGCTTCACCAACGACTGAGACTGAACTGCTGAGTACGGACCTGTCGTGAAAAACAAGTGTCAAAAAAACATGTTAAACATGTAGAAAACACTTTGAGATCATTTTTAATGTGTCTCCTCTGGCCAGTTTTACCTAAGATAGCGGCCTAAACCAGCCTAAACTGGAAAAATGGGGGGAGAGGGTCATATGGCAGGTTAAGGGCAACTTACTAGGTACTACGAGCTGATGGGCAGGCGGTAACCGGGAGACGTCGTTGCCGCGGGTTTCAGTTCCGGGACCGTCTGCAGTGGCTTCCGGCAGCTGAATGTTCCCCGGGGTTCCCGTAGGGCTCTTAGGAAGGGGGGACGCCACCATCTGTCCTTGTGTGGTGGTCTTCAGTGGGTCAGTGTGGGCTGCAGGCATGCTGCCAGGGGGTTGGGTCCGGAGGGCCAAACTCTGGACCTGAGCAAGGAGGGTGCAGTATCAGCACCTCCAAGTGGAAATCTGCCTCCAGGGGCGCCAGGAGATACAACGATCTTTACCAGTACGACCACCAAAAATGGGCCTGAGGCCTGAGCCGCACTCCTGATCGGATACCCTCTGCGGGGGGCGCCACACACCCACGCGCTCACACGTGGCGACAGCCCACCTGAGTGGAGGCAGAGGACACCACTGGGAGCTCCGGCTGCACCGTCGTCATGGTGGCGGCAGGCGTGAGGATCAGCTGACAGATAGATGGAGACGGTACCAGCATGAGAGGGAGGGAGGGGGAGGGAGAGAGAGAGAGAGAGAGAGAGAGAGAGAGAGAGAGAGCGAGAGAGAGCGAGTGAACGTCAGATGAACAAATCCTCAGTGTTCATCTCAGTCTCTGAGATGTGACTTTTTCCTACTTCCCTTCTCCTTCCTGCTAAACGCTTCTCACTGCACTATATTAAAAATATGATTTAACCTAGAGCTCAAGAAAACCTAAAATGAAAACAGCTAAAGCATACAGCTTATGCAATGGTGTCTATATCAATAAACAGGTGTGGCGTGGCTCAGTGGGTTAGAATGCTGTGTCTGATCAGCAGGTTGCCGGTTCAAAGCCTAGATTCAGCATAGTGATTTCCCCATTGGGCCCCTGAGTAAGGCCCCTAATCCCCACTCGCCCCAGGGACCACCAGACCCTGTTTTCTCAGTTGTACGTCCCTTTGGATACAAGTACCTGTTGACTAACTTAATAATAAATTGCATAGCGATCTGGAAAACTCATCTGCGGAATCATGAAAGACCTCAGTGCGTCAACTGAAAGAGTAACCACTAAGGAAACGCTTATCATAAGTATGACTAATGTTTCTGTCACATACTGGACAGAAACAGGAAATGCAGACTAGCTTCTAGAAATGTAGGTCTCCCTTCGCGAATTTCCGCGTGTCTGAGAGGCGTCGGGGGGGGGGAGGGGATGCCCCCCTGCCCTGTGCAGAACGCTGCACTTCGCTCGACCCGCTGGCATGATAATCTGATGCCTGTCACCATGTAATGACACAGCGTGACATCATAACTGGTGATTATTAGATATGACATCATACCGGTCATCTGACCATCACACCTTCACAGCTTTAAGTTGACACACTATATTTCCTGCTGTCTCACTATATATTAATCTGGCCTTTAACTTCTTCATCGGTATCAGAAGATTCACTTTTTTTTTATCATTTTTCCTTCCAGAGCAGGGTGGTATGAGCGCCGGAAGTAATGCGTGATCCTCAGTCCGTTTAATATTCAGGTCGTGTTTATAGAGCTTGTATCTTTAAGGAACGTCTGGTAGCAGAATGACCATACGGCGGAATGCGGGTCCATTTTCTGTGATGTGACATTTACAGCCCACATACGAAGGGGAAAACCTTTGGAGACGCAGAGGCCGCTGTCTGGCCTAGATTCTCTAAAGTTTGCCTTGCATGCTACCTGTGATGTCACAGAGTGACTAATTCCTGAAGATAAAAGTGGAAACAGTAATGGATTTTGGAGGCGTTGAATAATACATGTGGCTACAGTCTCAAAGCGCTGGGGCTGTAACTCCACTCTCAAAAATATTACATTTGCAAATAAAAGTCCAGTGCCTTAATGACTGCGCCGCCTGCTGGCCGCTATCGTACCATTTGCGTCCGTAGATACACTTGAGCCTGGCTACAAGCAGGCGAGCCATTGCCCAGCAGCATGGCCTGCTGGGATACCGTGCCGGCGCTGGTAGAGGAGCTGCCGCTCTGCGTTCGGCCAATCAGCTGCTGCGTCACTGGGGCGGCAGGAAGTGTGATCTAGGGAGGACATATATTTCATGTTTTCATTGGTGAATGAACAGGAACAGGTCAGAGTGTGAGAATAAGGCTTGGTTACGTCATTTTAAAGAAGCACTATCAGACCAAGCTGTACAGGATTGTTCCATTGTCTGTGGCCCTAAATGTATATTTTGCCACAACTTCGCAGTAAAGGATTTTATACAATCCTTGTGTTTGTGTGTATCTTAGAATGACCCGGCAGCTGATTTAGACTTTCTTCTCCTCCTGCCCATTCTCGGCTCTTCCTTTCATTCTGATGCCTCTTCTTTGGCCTGGAGGGTGGAAGTATGCCCTCAGCCTCTGGCCTCCAAGGGAAGCTCTTTACCCCTCCATCGGGAATTCAGGAGAGGCATAAAACTGCTGAGGATTCTAAGAGTGTCTGAAAACTCACATTATATGGACAAAAGTACTGGGACACGCCTCTTAATCATTGATTTCAGATCTTTCATCCAGACCCATTGCCACAGGTGTATAAAATCAAGCACCTAGGCATGCGGTCAGGTTTACAAGCATTTGTGAAAGAATGGATCATTCTGAAGAGCTCAGTGACTTCAGGCGTGGTGCTGTCATGGGATGCCACCTTCGCAATAAGTCGGTTTGTGGAAAAAAAAATTCTGCTAGATATTCCATGGTCAGCTGTAAGTGGTATGACTGCAAAGTGAAAGCGTTCATGAACAACAGAAACTCAGCCATGAAGTTGCAGACCTTGTAAAGTAACAGAGCGGGTTTGCTGAGCCATGTAGTGTGTCAGAGTCGCCAACGCTCTGTTGACTCAGTAATCACTCTTCTGGAATATTTACAAACGTCCTCTGGCATTAACTGCGGCACAAAGAATGTGCCGGGAGCTTCACAGAATGGGCTTCCGTGGCTGAGCAGCTGCATGAAATCCTTGTATCATCAAGTTCAATGCCAAGTGTTGGATGCAGTGGTGTAAAGCACACCGCCACTGGACTCTGGGGCAGTGGAAACGTGTTCTGTGCAGTGAGGAATCACGCTTCTCTGTCTGGCAGTCTGATGGATGAGTCTGGGTTTGGAAGATGCCAGGAGATCGTTACCTGCCTGACTGTATTGTGCCAACTGTAAAGTTTGGAGTAGGAGGAATAATGGTGTGGGGATGTTTTTCAGGGGTTGGGCTAGACCCCCTTAGTTCCAGTGAAGGGAACTCTTAATGCTTCAGTATACCAAGATGTTTTGGATGATTCTATGCTTCCAATTTTGTGGGAACAGTTTGGGGAAGGAAGGCCCTTTTCTGTTCCAGCATGACTGTGCACCAGTGCACAAAGCAAGGTCCATAAAGACATGGTTTTGTGAGTTTGGTGTGGGAGAACTTGACTGGTCTGCACAGAACCCTGACCTCAACCCCTTCAAACACCTTTGGGATGAACTAGAACAGAGATTGTGAGCCAGGCCTTCATATCCAACATCACTGCCTGACCTCACAAATGCTCTTCTGGATGAATGGGCAAAAATTCCCACAGACACACTCCAAAATCTAGTGGAAAGCCCCCCCAGAAGAGTGGCAGCTGTTATAGCTGCAAAAGGGGGGGACCAACTCCATGTTGATGCCTGTGGATTTAAAGTGGGACGTCATAAAGGCTCCTGTGGGTGTAATGGCCAGGTGTCCCAATACTTTTGCCTATTTAGTGTATATGAAACCCATGGGAGAGAAAGACAAGCAAGCTGGGAGTGTAGCTGAACGCTCAGTGCGCGGGAGCAGAGAAGAGCGACGGACAGGTTTGGCGCTAGAAGACCGTCTCCCCAGGCTCACCGAGGTCTGCGCGGCACCAGGCGACGGGGGCACGCTCTCGCTGGGGGCGGGCGAGGAAGAAGGGGACTGCCTGCTTCCTGCAAGTGAAGCCTAAGAGGGAGAGACTTGACACGCCAGCAGGCCAAAACAACGAGGCCGACAGCAGCGAGTGAACTTCTGAACTTCCTGAAACACTGGGCCGCCGTGGCCCCTATGCAGACCCCTGCCGATTCGCGCTATTTAGGTCGCTCTGAATATTGGTCTCATTTACTGAGCTTAGCAAAGCAGTTTAAGTGACTGGAGCGGTTGGGCTGGATATCATGAGAACTGAGGAGGAGAAGGTGGCCACCACCAGGGGCAGGGCTGGGCCAATCCTTTTCAGGGGCCCTAAGCAAAAATCAATTAACCTAATTGCCATTTGTCATCTTCCATCCCATTCTGGGAGGCAGATCAAATGAGGGCGCCCCCCCCCCCCTTGGTGGCTGCTCCTGAGCAGGAGAGCATCGGACCTGCAGCTGAGGGGGTGGTCCACACTGGACATGCACACACCTGCTGCACATTGGCCAGGCTCTGCAGTTGGCTGCCAGCCAGGTGCTGCTGCTGCTGCTGCTGCTGCTGCAGGGCGGCAGTCTGGAGCATGAGGTGCTGTTGCTGCGCCGCATACATCTGCTGCAGGTACTGCGCCGCCATGCTCTGGGGCCGCTGCACGGCCTGCTGGATCACCTGCGGGGAGGGGAGGTGCAGCGAAACGAGCATTACTGAGGTATAGACTCAGTGGCTAGTTATCAGAGGTGGAAAGTTCCGAGTCAGAAAGTACAAATCCAGACCAGAGTTTTGTTTCAACGACCCAGATGACTATAAAGAGTCTCACTTACAAAGTACGCAACTGGTTAGTTGGAGCAAAATCTTGGTCTGGATTCAACTGAATAATGATATATTCATATTGGTAATTGGTAATAATAATTCATTGTATGTTAATAACAGTGCACGGTTTTCTTTTTTAAACAACTTTTGTAATATTTGCTTGGAACACTGGTCTGAGAATCAGGCAGGTTTCGGGCAGCCCTGGTTTGGTCCTTTATTGTTTAGAAGAGGAGGCCAGCTTCCTTCACGGGGGTGGGGGAGGGGTGGGATGACTCACACCAGCCAGACCGCAGCCAAATGCACCGCAAACCAGAAACCCTCAGCACCAGTACCCCCTGCTCACAGGCAGGGGGCAGACATGAGAAGGCAAAGCTAAGGTCGGCGTGTGTGTTGCCGTGACAACGACACGCAACATAACATTTGCCCCGCCACTCACGTGGCCGTCACAGGGCCAGCGGCCTGCGGCCAGGACCATTACCTGAACCGCCTGCCGATCGGCAGGGATGCTGAACAGGGAGGTGGGGGGTGCGGTATTGCGGACAGGGGCCGAGGTGCTGGCCGGGCTGCTGCCGGGGCTGCCCGTAGTCGTGGTAACGGTGGCACTCCTCTCGCCCTCCATCTTTGCCTGTGCTCAACCTGTCCGTGCGTCCGTGGTCGAGGGGGTCAGGTGGCTGGCTGAACACAGACAGTTTGTGAGTCAGTTTGATGATGCATTGACACGTGAGGTCCATGACCAGTTTACCCCCAGGCTATCTATTCTACATAGCATTTCTATACTTGTCATTTTCATCTTGAATTTCTAATCTGGAATCTAAATATCTACCATTGGAGTTAGAATCTGAGGCTAGTGGTAAAACTGTGAAGTAAGTATATTGAGTAGTAAATTCCAAAATGTGGATGGGTGTCCGAAACTGACTCAAAAATATTTACACTTTCGGAGACTTCAGTAACCACTAACATACACACCACCCACGTGGCTTCGTAATGAATATTAACTTCCTGTTTCAGAGCGCCCTTCTGCCTTGGGACACGGGGGAGGCATAACTTTTGGCTTTGAGAAAGGGGCCATGATTTGATATATTTTATTGTCATATTATTATTTGGATATATAGGTATTCTTATGCCTTGTGCCCTTTTGAGGTGGATGTGGATATTATCGGGACATATTCGAGGCTCACGGCACCCAGACAGGCGCGCCAAACTGCGGTTATACGGTAGGCCTTCTTCGGCCGCCTCATGTACATCAAGAAACGGCGATTTATACGAACCATTATAAAGCGAAAAGCACTTCTAGCTATTACATCCTTTATATAATTTTACTCGCTAGTTAAAATCTATATTCGAGCATTTTCAAGCCAATTATTCGTTATCCAGTGAACACGAGCCATCGATGTGGGTGATTTCTCGAATTTGTTGTCTTAACAAACCATAAAATCAGAATATCTAGTCCTCTTTAAAACTTTCAGTAAAAGTAGGCGTAACTATTTCAATCAGCCCAACGGCCAGGTGAGTATTTATTGTATTAAATTTGAGGGTTGTATATTATAGACGTGAATGTCTGAACTTTATTTTGATAATCTATTATTCTTATTCAAAATGACCATAGCTTCCGAAATTTTAGACGGCTGTTTTTTCCGAGTAGCCTACAGAGCATTTTATGGCATTATTTGCTTAATATTTTGTAAATTAAAAAAATATATATATTTGCAAACATTTTGCATTCATTTTTAAATTAACCAACAATACATGACTGTTTATCACGAAAAACCATGTATTGACAAAAAAGGTAAATTACACAAATATGTAGACAAACGCAAAAAAACCAAACATTCCTTTTGCAGAAAAGCATGTCCCTAAATTAGCCAAATTCATACACAGTCGAAGTGATACAGAAACATATCATTAATCTAGGCAAATTTATACCTGGAGTGTTAATAAAAAATGTACAAATTAATAATATTAATATGATTTAGAATGAACGTATAGGCTACGTGTGAGGGCAATGAGGGCAGAAAGACTATCAGTAACAGCAGTTCGTCGGCTAAAGCAAAAGTTCTACAATAAATGTACAATAATTATTTGTTATAAGAGTCCCAAACACGACGTTAGCATGTTAGTTTTAACTCCTTTCTAAAAAATCAGATTCTCCTACATTGAATTCTGCTGGGAAATCAGACCAAAGGTAAACAGCTGGAGGTGAATTAAGTTCAGCAACATCTTTTTGTGACAAAAACTGCCTTTTTCATGTTCACTGTTTACTGAAATAAATTTCTGTGTCCAAATTTAATTAGCTGTTTTTTAAAGTGCCATAACAATTTCTGTCAACCAGGCTTTTTCGAGTAGCGTAGCTTTATTTCAGTAGGCAAATACACGGACATTTCTATTAAGTTGGGCATAAATTATCATGATTAAAATGAAGGTGAACATTAAATTACAGATTTGCATATGCAAGCGCCCTTGTGGGATGACTCATAATTTTTTAATCCAAGCCGACGGCATTTTTTTTGCACATATTTCTAAAATTACTTTTAGTTGTCCTAAATTTGTAGTCATTAACATTTTAAAATAATCACATCCTGATAATTTGATAGAATTATTTCATGATTGATAAAAGGAACGTTTATACGATAGATGGGCTACGTCAGTTTAGTTCGTGCCCTTTGCCGACATTTCAGGAAATTCCCGCTCGGAAATATAAAAATATAAGATAAATAAAGTGTCACCTACAGATGCTTGCGTAATATCTGGAATGAGATGTAAAACTTTTGCTTCGGGTTAAATTCATATACAAAAAGTTAGTCTGATGGCATCAGACTATTCAATTAAAAATGCGACAACAATAACAAAGCCATAACCGGAAAGCAAAACATAAATGACAAGATACAGTAAACTTTGGGAACTTATTGCTGGGTGTCACAAACAGCCGGTGGGTTTAGTGCATGCCATCTCATAGAATGCTCTCACAACCGTGGAACTAAAACGGTAACAGGATTAAAACTGTGATTAACAGGATTGCAAAGAAACTACTTGCGCAATTATATTTGGGAGCTGCAGTAATGTAGATCGAGCCTGAAACGGGAAGACCTGTCAGCGGGATTGCAATACCGCTCTCCGGATTGTAAAGACAACTAGTGTTTACCTGTAAAATTAATATGGCACGAGTTTTATTATACCTAAAACACATGTAGGGATCTATAATTGAACATTCCACAGAACAGAAAGGAAATATGACTTTTGTGAAGATATATAGTATATCACTTGCAAGCATTAGTGCCATTCATATGTTTAATCCTTGTTCATAGTACTAATGATTGAACCAATGAAAACAAGCGTGATTTAATCAATAGGTATTATCTCTCATTTTTCTGATGCATTTTTGCACCCCTTTACCGTCGCCACCCTCCCTCCCTCCAAAAAAAAAAAACAACCCAAACACACCCACCCCCCTACCAAAAAAAACTCGCCGGCTTACCATATTAATGAAATGTGTGTTCCTTAAAAGTAAGACGCAAATATAGACATGGTCCTGAGAGAACGATCTTTTCATTAGCTGCGCTGCTTATATTTTAGCTGCTGTATGAGACGTTGGAGGTAGCCGGATTTCAGGGGTTGACATGCATTTCTCCCACCCTCTCGCGTACAAGCTCGAGGTTCTTTAAATGCAGCTATATCACTGAATAGCCCGTGTATAAATAATGAAAATAATTTCTTTAGTATAAAGATGAACAGCCTGCACGTAAATTCTACTGACAGCTCTGAACACATCACCTCTGTCTTTCGAACGAATCATTTTGACTATGATGTCGCAATCCATGCACAAGCATCAAGTTTCTCTATTATCCTCGTTACCTGTCTGGAAATAAAATTAAACATGACCCATCTTGAAATGACCGTACCACCGGTTCAGACTGTCACGGTCCCAGTCATGTTCTAATGCGTCAATCCTCTCTAAGATGGAGATAAAAACAAAACGTTACGTACAGTCGGAATGAAAAAACAGATAGAGCACCACTCGGAGTGTAGGAGGACCATACACAAGCAGACGGCTGCAAGTTTTTTAAGGTTTATTTTTTTGCCTTTGCATCCTTTGGTACGATATGTTTTAATTAAAAATCTGCGTGAAGTAATTTCCTTATCATGCCTTTTCCTATAAGATAAATATTTTAAAATGGAATATTAAAATACGGCTTTTTTGATTATATGCATGAATGCCGTAGTTTCACAAAACATTAAACATCTGTTCGACATGTTAAGACGCATCTTAATTAGATGGCGACTAGATAATTAACCTTGTTCATGGAAAGGTTTACTCAACGTATATGCTCATTTAATACAAATAAAAAAACATGAAATGATCTAATGTTAAAACAGCTAAAGACATGGGTATGTTCTAGGAGTTAAGGAACGTTGAATAATGTGTATGCAAATATTTTTATCATTTCGTTATAATTAACATTTTTGAATTCCTCGAATTCCTATATTTCTATATGCATTGACAGCTAATTAAGAGCGTCTATTAAAGTTTGTATTTGATGTTTATCTTCGCAGAGCAATACTACATGTAACGATTTAATCTACTTAAAATATCAAAAATTGCGCAAAACCACAATATAAAATGGTGCCTGCAGAATCGTAATGAAAGCTAACTGTCTATTTCTATATTTTAAGATAAAAAAGAGTGTGGTGCTGTGTGCAATATCAAATTCATAATCGTAGTTATAGAAACAATTACAGCTGTTACATCTTTTTTTATGAATAAATGCAAAGAAATTCTACTCCGAACAAAATAATACGAAGTTACGGTAGTACTAGGCTTGACCACTGCAGGGCACGATGACGTTCCCTCTGTCTCTGTTAGTACATGATTAGTGAGAACAGCTCTTAGGGTCGAAGTCTTCCAGAAGTAAAAACATTTTGAGACATATTATTACAAAGAATGTATTGTTTTTCAATTTTCATTCTCAGAAAACAGACAACTAAAAATGACTGGATAAATAATTTGGTTAAAGAGAATAAATCATAAAAAAGCTTACTCATTTTTCACATTGAATAAAGAATTTAAATAAGACTATACATAAATGAAATGGTGTTTGATAGTACACACACACATTTTTAATCTGCTAATAGTGGCTTATTGTCTTAGAAACTTAAGAAATGTCATTATGTTCAAGTATGATGTTACAAGCGAAACTATCAATCTATGAAAATTAATTCTTGGTTAGTTCATACAACCGATCTTCCCGGATTTTTGTCAGTTTTTCTCAAAATTGTTAAAGTAGGCCTACCTATTTTATACGTAAAGTTAATATTAGAAAATGCTTTCGATGTGTTGTAGCCACTCAACTTCGGTAAGATTTTTGTGATGACCTTACGCACGTGAAGAACCAGCACAAAAATTATTTTAGTAACTGAATGCTTCCCAGGTCTGTCTCCGACATTTCATTTTGCGAATGGGGGACTCGTGTTGCAATCCTTTTTAATTCATAAGGTCCCACTGCTGCGCCTTAAAACTCCAATACCCAGAACTACAAGAAAGTGAACTGCTGTTCGCATTTTTTTCAATACAGCTCGCTTGAAACTCTGATTGGCGTTTGCATTGTATTTTACAGCCAATAGATGGAATCCTTATTGAATCGTTACTCCATAGTTATTTGGCGTGTCAGCCAAACAATAGGCTCTCGTATTCAATTGCAGTTTACATACTATATACATTTTTGAAGATGGTGATTTTAACAGTAATTTTAACTTGTCCGGGGGAATAAAGAAACGATCAGAAAGTGGGGCATTCTCGATTTAATTTGAATTAAGACAAATACATTGTTTGTATTGGTATAATCGGAATGTAGGCGAGCCCATGCACAATGCTAATATAGGGGTATTTTGTACGCGGCCGCATTTTTACATTTATTTTAATCCGTATTCTGATGGGAGCGAGCGTTTCGCGTAGTTATTTTAAATATTTAAAACAATGCTCTAGGTCGGAATGTATGTATTTGGCGAGTTTGCTGTTTGATGGTTAATGCACGCAGCGTACGTCCTCCCCCTACAGATACCACTGATAGAACAGCCTGTTGTGGGGCCTCCGCAGTAGGGAGTGTTTAGATCGCTTAGGAACCGAAAGTTACGTACGCCTGCGAGGGGTTGTCAGTAAACTTTGGAAAACATAGTACAAAAATCCCGAGTTTTTGAAGTTTAGTACTTCAGCGTTTGTAGCCAGTCCGATACGGAAAGGGGACTGCTGAAGGTAACTGGCTGGATCTCCGCGTCCCAAATCTTATGATGCCTACGTTGCGGGACAGCACCATGTCCCACCCCGGCGAAAATCCTCACCAAGTCCGGGTAAAAGCTTACTACAAGGGGTGAGTGGGAAACCGTTTCCCTCCTAGACTGGTATTCTTATAAAACCTGTTTGTGTAAACATTACTGTATGAGGAATGGGCTTTATCCCTTCGTTATCATTTAGCTAGTTAACGGCTTCAAGGCACCACGATGAATGGCTCCTGGCTTAAGGTGAGCTGGTTAACAACCAAGCAGGATGAGTTGCAGGTGAAACTACCCCCTTTTGCTGGAGATTAAGCTGGTTGACTCCAGTTAGCTATAGCTGGACTGTGTTCGTTTTCATGTCGTGGATTTAATGCCTGTGTTTAGTACCGGGTTATTCGTCTGGTTTCATCTTTTGCCGTCTCTCTGAAGATTAGCATCCAGATGGGCTTTTGCTGGAGATAATTTGGTTTATCTTCCCGTTTAGGTAACTAGGGCCATGGGCCGCTGTTAATATAGAACACAAATTACATATGGTATGTGGGTAGGTGTTTTACCGGCTTTTAGCTGGTACCGGTGGTTGATGGTGTCTGTCATCCTTTGCTGAGCGGTAGTATTGTCGTTTTTCCCCCTTTTAACTGACCGTTGTTGTTGTAAAAGTGGTGAGATACAGTTAGGGTGGTATCACTGTTATCCCCTTTACGATGTCATTGTTATGGGCCTAAGTATCTGATCCTGAATATGGAGCGCCGGGTTTGGTTCTGGAAGAAAGAAACACGCCCTCAGACTTGGAAGTAAGCGCGGGACACCGGCACTGAGCTCTTAGTTTCACGTACAGTTTTATTAGTTTTATGGTATTAACTTGGAGACGCGTGTTCCCTTCCCGCCGCAGTAACGCCCATATTCCTTTCCTTAAAATGTCCATTGGCCTGGTTTCGTGTCGCAGCTCTGGGCGACTTGAAAAACGAGTCATGCAGGTACGGATGTTGACTCGGATGTCCCCGTGTTTCACCCCCCCCCCCTCCCAGGCAGAACATGTGAGCAATTTCTGAAATAACCTCTCAAGAATGCAAGCTATGTAGGAATGTCTCTTGGGGGGGAATATATCTATACAACCTAATTTTATGTCCCCGTTTTGTTTATAACAGAATAGTGTTTAGCCTGGAATATGTTTCAGAATGAGTTCTGTGCATGACAGGGTTTGCTTTCTTCCTTAACATTGTCCTTTGATGTCAGACATGAAGGTGAGTGGCTGTACCTCTGCCTGACTGGCAGGTCCGAGCAGGCCTGGCGATGCGCGCCGTGGGGGATGTGCCGGCCAGGGTCTGTGATACCCAGCGCAGCCTCCGCATTCTGGTGTCTGGCCGGCTTTCTTTGAGATGGATGGCTCCTGGCTTAAGTTTCTCATAAGGCTCTTAGTGGTTTTGTTTTACCCTCTCTCACCCATGGCTAGCTATGTGAATGTTGACGAAGACGTGACACCCATTGTGTTGTGTGAGATGACCACAGCTTCCTCTATTATGGATGTGCTGCTCCAGAGGATGTATTAAGGCGTGATACCACTCTCCTGCTGACCCAAATACCCATTGTAATGTGTTCTTTTTGGCAATACTGGAAGGATTTGGATCTACTCCTTAATGTACTGCATTATCCCTGTACCAGTGCAGTCTCAGGGAGCGTCATGGTTAATGATGTTGCTTCAGTGACAGTAGTGGCCTAGTGGTTTAGTGGTTTCGATTACAAGTGGCACTTGTAATCGAATGGTTGCTGGTTCGAATCCCCGACTAGCAAAGTGTCACTGAGGTACCCTGAACAAGATACTGTTGAATTAGCTCCCCTCTGTTATCTCACGATGTGACATATGGGTAAAATGCATAGAACACACTTTGTTGTTGTGCAGCGTGTGCTGTGGTGTGTCGTCAGTGACAACTAATCACCTTCCCTTTCCCCTGTAATAATATGAAGGTTGCTGGTTCAGGTCCCATAAGGCCTTGAGCTACAGTAAGATATTTAGCTTTCTGGCTAAGTAAATTGTAAAAATGGAGCATATTGATCTTTTTTTTTGTTGTTGTTTGAGAGGTTCTTCAGCTTATCCTCATGAGGGCTGAATTAATGCTGGGCGGTATACCGGTTCATACCGAAAAGCGTTTTTTATTATTGTTATGATATGAATTTTCCTTATAATGCAGTACTGGTTTAAATAGCCCACACAACGTTCGGAAAGTGGCGCAGCTGGAAACTCTTTAAGTGGAGACCTTTTTCACTGCTGCACCGCTGAAAATGTACCGCGAAAGATCAGAAACGGAAGACATAGCTGACGCTGGAGTCGAAAATGAGACTCTGGGGTTGTCAAAGAATCGATTCTCGGATACTAATCGATAGTAAAAATTAGTATCTGATTAGATTCTCGTTTTCACCATTATTCATACCAACATTCGCCACACTTCACGCACGCACTAGCTCAGCCCCTCCCCTCCTCTCAATAGCTGCTGACCGTATTCGCGCTGATTAGCACACACACCGAGTTGGCCGAACATGGCATATGCTGCAGTTGAAGGCACTTCGCAAGCTGCTTTAGTTTAAAAAGAAAAAAAACGTCTTTTGAAAGTATTTTGCAGACGAGCATGGAAAGGCTAAGGATGTCGGTAAGCCTTGATGCAAACAGTGCTACGAAGTTGTGGCGACAAAGTCAAGTATCACGTTAAACTTGGCGAAGCATCTTAAAGACCGACATCCTAGGCTTTTTGAGAAATTTTGCGAGGTCAGCAACACTGAACTATTAAACACTTATCAAAAATGTTAACCTGGCTGGCGCACACCTTAACATGAGCCGTTTATCTATATGCAGTTAGCCAACAAACACGTTAGCCATATGTTATCGTTAACGTAGCGGACATGGGCCAATGGCTAGTAATAAAATAATGTAGTTAATGTGGGAACAGTACAAAAACGTCAAACATAAACGTGTCCTGTAAAATGTGATAAACTGTGAGAAATTTTTGGTCATACCGCCCAGCTCTAGGTTGAATCAGAAGAATATGGAGGGAAGGCAAGAGTTTAAGTACTTTGCTGTCTATGAACGCTCATAGGCCTGATTCTGCGGGGGAAGGGATGACAGTGTGTTTGTCAGCATTGTGCCATCAGTACCTGGAGAGCATGCAGAGAGACAGGGCTTAGTTTAGATAGATGTGCTGACAGGGTCAGTCGCAAGGAAGGGCATCCATGCATTTCCAGATCAGCTCACTTTTCTGAACACGTTGATAAAATATTATTATTCGCACTTGACCGCATCTGTAAATTTATTTGTCTTGTATTCAGACAGCCCTAGGCCTCACTGGGCAGTTTTTGTTCAGCTGAGTACTTAAGGGCATGAATTAAGTAATTATTCACCTAATTGAACTCATTTAGACTTCTCTCTTATTGTGGAGGTTATTAGTGGTTTAAGTAGGGGGAAAACCTGCTGTCAGATTATGGTGCATGGATGAATCTGTGTTGCACTGGGAATCGTGCATTTCTGCTGGCGCATTAATCCTTGCAGGCTTCACCAGACCCAGGTGGCATTGTGGTGTGCCGAATTGGCAGGGGTGGGAGGGTTTTGAACACACGAACACACACACACACACACACACACACACACACACACACACACACACACACACACACACACACACACACACACACACACACACACACACACACACACACACACACACACACACACACACACACACACACACCTTTATCAGTTCTGCTCTCTCGCACAATCCTGCTTGTTTGCTCACAGATAGGAAACCCCTCCCTTCCGTTATGTCCCGCTGCGATTGGTTTCCGGTCCGCCAGCCTTAATCCTTCATCCGTTTAGCTCCGTTTTACCTGTAGGGCCCAAAGCTGACAGAGGTGCCCAGACTGCCAAGGAGAGATAATGTCATACCCGTCGGTTGGCTCAAAAGGATGTGCGAGTCATACGCATGTGGGGTCATCGCTGTGACATTTGTGGTGTGGCACGTGAACAATGTTAGGGCTCCACGCATGACCGCTGGCTTTGCAGTGGCATTTTGTGCACCCTGTTCACCATGAATGAATTTAAAATGCAGATCAGCTAGATTTTCTGGATGGGCTTATTTAGCTTACGGATACATACTTTTCTCACTTCACATTTACCCTTGCAGTAGAGTGAAGGGTAATTGTTGCGTGGCGTCCCAGGGTAACAAATTGCAACCGTAGACCCTTCTCCCTGCCTGTGGTTTCCAGACACTGGTATGAGGTGCCAGGGAGGGAATTTTATGCCGGTCAATGATTAATGAGAACGGAAGGTTTTCAGTTCGTAGCTCAGATGGGCACCGGTCCAGCCATGATCGTCTGAAGTTTCTCATTTGCCTGTTTTTTTGTGGCAGAAGGTGAATGAGATTCCAAGCTCATTCTCGAGGCTTGGCCTGCTTTAACTCTTAGGCCTGTCTGACTGTCTTGATTATGTGTTCCTTTGATATTGTGGGAAGCTACAAAATGGGCTCAATGTTGGGTGGAGGGGGGAAACCAGCTATTGTAGGCAACAAAGCATATGGAATCTGCCTCAAGGTGTTGCTTTTGCATTATGACCTTCTGTCTCCATTCTGTGGGCTCCCCAGCCAGGCAGATGTTTTCCTTCATATTGGCATTGTTGGCCACTGTGTATAGGAGCCTGTGGGCACCAGACATCAGCAAACCAGTTGGCGTTAAGGCTGATTTATGGTTCTGCATCGACTCACTGCCAATAAGAAGCCATGGATTCTGCACTGTAGCCTACACCATAGCCTGACATGCACCTCACCAGAAATGTAAATGCATGTTGAGTTACTAAGAGGTGGAAAATTTGCGGAAACAATCCCATTCCATGGGAAGTTAAGATGGAGAATTTTCGAAATATTCCAAGTTGGATACTTTCCGTGAGAATTAATGGGAATGCAGACGCTCCTCTACTTACGAACGAGTTGCGTTCCAAACGGCAGTTTGTAACTTGAAATGTTCGTAAGTTGTAATTCGGCGTCAGTGCAAACTGGGGACAGCGCTGACATTGACAGACACAGCACCATAAGTCTGATACCTTCTGCACAACCTGATGCTGAACCCCAATGTGAAAATGAACCACAAATGGTGCATTTCTGTGAATATCATGTATTACATAAACACACTAGGTAACACTTTACTTGGCAGGGCACAAATAATATAGTATCATACTATTAGTTATATAGTAATTAACCACAAACTAAGTCTTAGTTACATACTGATCTCATGTTCATTCATCATTAATGAATCGCGACGCATGTTTCACCTCAAGCAGTTACTATATATGTTACTATATCTAATTCTGTAAACCTTTGTGAGCTACTGAAGGAACTACCAGGGATCTGCCGTAGTCCTCTTCGTTCGTTCATGTGTCTGAAAGTTGAAAGTTCGTAAGCAGAGGAGCGTTTGTATGGCAATTAATGGGGAAAATTCTCAGAATTTTACAACCCTAACTACACCTTGTGGTGACACAGACCGCAAGAATTGTGATTGGTCCACTTGGTAGCGTTGGTTTGAGCTAAGAAAACATACATCCCAGGCATACCTGTGTTGCTGATTGAAAATGAAGCGCTATTTATGTCTAGCATTAAATAACCCACCCATCGCATCATAGCAACAGGTCTACAAATCACCAGATTCACTTCCCTCCAATAAGTGTATTTATACTTTATAAGGCTTAAAAAAACTTAAAAAAAATAATAATATAAGCACTAACTTTAGAAAGGAAAATGAATTAAAAGTGACTGTCTGCAGGAAGTTTGGAGCAGCAAAAATTTAATCAGGATTCCATAAATGGATACTCTGTTAAATGTTTTTTAATAGTGTGATTCCGCATTTGAATATATCGCAGGGTGGGAAGACAAATGCAACCTCCAGAACTCTGTACCGTGTAGCGTTTTGCTGGTGTATTTACCGAGTGGCACGGACACCTAAGCGCATCGGTATTAATGCTTCACCACCGCAGGCCACTTGTGTAGCTCACAGGGTATATATAGGTCAGCGTTTAGGGTTTTCTCTGGTCTGCTGCTGCCTTTGGTTGTTGTCCTGGTCCAGTCCTGTTTTGGAACAGTATTTCTCAGCCCAGTGCTTGGGAACCCTGAGACACTCCACAGTTTTGTTCCCTGCCAGCTAATCGGGTACACCAAATACCTGGTAATGAGGGAGCTGGGAAACGGCAAACATGTGGACTGTCTGGGATGTCAGGGTTGAGGGGCACTGTTTTGGAAGACCACCTCGCTGTCATACAGGATTACACAAGGTTTTATTATCGGAATACTTTACTTCAGATATTTGGTTTGTTGCGCTTCGGCGAAGAGGACAATTTGTTCTGGTCAAGTTTCACGTCAGCGGTTTAAGCGGCTCTGAGACTGAGGCTGCGGGAACGAGGCCGAGTCGAAGTCCTAACCAAAGCAGACAAGCTATCGATTGCGAGGTTGTGTCCGCGATAGCAGTGTTTACCGTGTGGGGAAGTGTCCCCAGCGGACCTGGCGTTGGAGAGAGGCGTGCCGGTGGTGCCGGGGAAATCGCTGAGCTCTGTTTACAGGCCTTTGAGACTCTGCCAGACCTGAATGAGGAAGTTCAAACCATTAGGGCGAAAAAGGATCAGAGCTAAATGCCGACCAGCTCACATGACCTACCAATCTCATGGCACCTCCCTCTCAGTCACGGCACTCTGCCTGTGGGCTCTGAGTTTGACTGGTATTGTTTTCTAATCTATTCCTGTTACTAAACACTTTACTGGACTCTAGCCTGGTTCCTTGGGCACAATGCCGTCTGCTGCCCTGGTGAATGCCGCCCAGACTGGCACTTTTTGGCATTTCGTCTGGTCTAACTACTCACGTTTCCTCTCCTCTCTGCAGGGACATCATGATCACCTACTTTGAGCCCAGCATCTCCTACGACATGCTGTACGGCGAAGTACGAGAAATGTGCTGCATGGACAATGACCAGCTCTTCACCATGAAGTGGATCGACGAGGAAGGTGCGTTGAAATTGAACAAGACCTTCCATGCCGCGTCTTGTGTGCCGTCGCAGGAAGTCACGGTTGGACTTCAGAGCCATCAGGCTGCTGAACCTCAGTAGCATTCCTCAGTATAAAGCCCTCGATGAAAGTGAAGATCTCCCAGGGCCAGCCAGCCTGTTCTGGGGTCTGTCTCCTCTTCCCAGCGTCTGCTGCTAAGTCCCTGGGTGTTCCTCTTCCGTGATGAATTGCTCGGAGGTGTCCCTTCATATTCCACTTGACACAGTGGAAAGGAATTCTATCTGCGGTTTAGCTCTGGGTCACAAGAGTGGTTAACGAAGCACCCAGCAAGCTGGACTTGTGACCTGAAGGTCGCCCCCTGCAGGTTTACTCCAGATACGGGGGGAGGTTGTAGGAAATGAGCAGAGGGATAACATTATTATGCGGGTCAGCTGAAAGACGGGCATGGTATATGCAGGGTTTTTGTTAAATGGCCCCTGTGTTGAGAGTCCTGTGTCGGCGAGAGGATGACATTATGGGATGGTGCTGTCTGCAGCTAAGCCGGCTGTTGTTGTTTTTGCAGGCGATCCCTGCACCGTGTCCTCACAGCTGGAACTGGAGGAGGCGCTGCGTCTATACGAACTCAACAAGGACTCGGAACTCATCATCCACGGTCAGCATGTGGTGTCCGCGGCTGGGTGCCGCGTGGGAGGCGGGGGCGGGGGGGGGGGATGGGGTGTCGAAGGTCGCGGGTGGCTCTGTCGCTAATTAGCGCTGGAAGTAGCAAAGTCAGCGGGGTGCGTGTGGGGGCGTGCGTACGTGTAGCGGAACAGTTACACGCATGTCACGGTTTCTGTTTCACGTGTTTCTGCGTGTGTGTGTACGCACATTCCCTAAACAAGGAGTGTGTTCCCTCCAGCACTAAGTGGTCTAGGGGCAGGTGTTGTGCACCTTGAAAGCCAGGCGGCATTTTCGCCGGCGACGGCGTGAACGGATGCGAGCTGCATTCTGGCTCCTTTCAGGATTTCTGGAAATGGAGCTCTGGCCCTTTAAATATGCCTTCCGTCCCCCTATGCTCTTCTCGCTTCTAACTGCGTTCTGCTAAGCATTTAGTCTGCGGGGAAATTCAGCCATTTTCAGGGAGGTCCGCTTGCCGTCCTCTGGATGCTAAGCTACGCCAAACAATGTGATTGGCTGCAAATACTTCAGTTACAGTTAATACATTTACATCCTGGCATTTCATTATTGGTGACCTTTTTATTTGTTGGCATGTGACTCCGGGACACGTGTCGTCTTGTTTTTGCTGTCCTCCCTGGTTTGACTATCATTGACTCTTGTGGGGGGGGGGGGGGGGGGGGGGGGGGTTCATGCCCTTCCCTGCCTCATCCCTTGTTCAGTTTTGTAATTTAATTGGCCGTTGAAGGGGCTGGGCGTGGCTTTGTTCCTGCCAGCGCTGCCTGGGAGGCTGATTAGACTGCGGAAAAGGTCCCTTGGCATTTCGGAGATGGAATTGCATCTGTGCTTTCAAGCTAATAAACGGGGTGGTAAGGGAGAACAGGAGAAGGTCACGGGGTCTGTGGGAACTGGGGTCTTAGCGGGGCTGTCTCGCTGGGTGCGTCACCCGGACCCGTCGCGCCCCACAGACACGCTGCTGGGGAGGGAAATGGCCAAGAAGGGAGCCTCACGGGCCGTGCTGGGTAGTGCTTTGTGTTAGAAACAGTGCTGAGAGGTCGGGGTAGTGACACAGCCGCCTCTGTCCGCAGTGTTCCCCTGTGTTCCTGAGAAGCCTGGCATGCCCTGTCCAGGGGAGGACAGTAAGTATGGGTCCCTCTCGGCTCTCTCCATTCTGCCTCTCCTTCTCTCTCACTGCCTCACTTCTTCCTTTGGAGTCTCCTTGCCTCAGCATTCCCTCGTTCCTCCAGCATGCCTCTATCCATACCCCCTCTTTCTCACTTTCTCTCTCGCTCTCTGCTCACCCCACTCCTTCCTTCCTGAGTCTCCTTGTCTTTTTTCATCTTCCCCTTATTCTGTCACTATCCCTCCCCCTTCTGCTTTTCTTTTTCTGCCGCCTCCTCCTTTCCTTCCTCCCTCCAGCCCTCCTCCTCTTTCCCTTATTCTGTCACTATCCCTCCCTCTGCCACATTCCTCCCCCTCTCCTCCTGCCCCCCCCCCCCCCCCACCATCTTTTCCTCATGATCAGTCTCTCAGCAGTTCCTTTGTGTACATTCACTTCAGTGTATTTGGTGCATCAGGATGTATTTAAATGTTTAATTTTAACAATTTTGTCGGACACTCTCTCTCGGCTCCGGAAAGATAATGACCTTTGACCCTCCCCTCACAGAGTCGATCTACAGACGGGGCGCGCGACGCTGGCGGAAGCTGTACTACGCCTACGGGCACGCCTTCCAGGCCAAGAGATTCAACAGGGTGACTGGGATCTCCTTTGTGCCACCTTAGTGCGATTCCCTGTGCTGTGCCATGTCTTCATCATGTGACCAATGATAAGTGGTGTAAAAAAAAAAAAAAAAAAAAACATTCCTCAATGGTGACTGGCTGGTTGGTTTCCACCAAAAAGCAGGATTCTTTAATGCCAAATAGTCAGGACTGACGTGACACGCACAGCTACATATGCATTCGCCCAGGGTTAAGACGGGTATTTTAAGGCGAGGGAGGGGGGCCACTTTAAGTGTGACGTGGCCATCAGTTTCTGTGAGCCCAGTGCGGCTGACCACTTCCTCTCCTCCCACCCCCACAGCGGGCGCACTGTGCCATCTGCACGGACCGCATCTGGGGTCTCGGTCGACAGGGTTACAAGTGCATCAACTGCAAGCTTCTCGTCCACAAGAAGTGCCACAAGCTGGTGACGGTGGAGTGCGGCAGGCAGCCGGTACGGGTGAGCCCTACCGCTCTGAAGCGCCTCGCGGTTTAGCGGCCTCCTCCCCACTGCGCCGCCTGTCTGTCCCGTTTCTCACGACGGCTCTCTGTCCGCAGGATCCCATTATCAGATCGATGGGCCAGGCACCTGCCCCGGCTGACCCCATGGAGCCAGGTGCGTCTGCGGGATCTTGCGTTTATATATGTGGACTAATCGCCCCGGTGATAATGACGAGGGACAAAACGCTAGCAGACAGAGCATTGTTAATAATAGAATACCTCTTTCAGATGTAACAGCACCAGCCTCTTATGGGGCACCTCATGGTTGTGATGTCACCCCTGGCCCCAGTATGATAGATGGTGTTTTACTCTATTTTCTGATTTTTTTATTAATTTTTTTTTTTAGTGATCCCATACAAACTGTCAAGCGAGAGTCTAAATGACGACGGGGAAGAGAAAGAGGTAATGAATTTGCCCCCCCCCCCCGAAATATAGCTCTGATGACGGCACTCGTTGTCAGTCTGACAGTGTCGTCCCTGCCAGACCGTGAGCGTGAATTATCCGTCGTCACTGTGCGACACCTGTCTCGCTCGTGGCTCGGGAGGGGAGAGCTTGGTGCGGACAAGCTCCTCAGCCTGGCAATTAGTGGGAAAAGAGGTGCCTCCATGCCAGATATGCTGCTATATGTCTCTGGTAGACTGAGTGAAAGCTAAGGGTTTGGATGATCAAGATAGGGTTTGGTGGCATGAGTTTTTCTGTGAGCAACTTACCGAAACTGTCTGCCTGACCAGGCCATGAGCAGCAGGGAAACCAGCAAAGGGATGTCTAGCCTGGGCCTGGCGGACTTCGACCTGCTGCGGGTCATTGGGCGTGGGAGCTACGCCAAGGTGCTGCTGGTCCGGCTCCGAAGGACGGACCGCATCTACGCTATGAAAGTGGTGAAGAAGGAGCTGGTCAACGACGACGAGGTGGGCACAGGATACCGGGACTGGTTTATCAGGCCATCCAGTGGGAATGTGTGTGCTGTGTAAAGAGGCGATGTACTGTTTGTTTGGTAACGCCTCCCTGGCCCGCGGCAGGACATTGACTGGGTGCAAACAGAGAAGCATGTCTTCGAGCAGGCCTCAAACCACCCCTTCCTAGTGGGGCTGCACTCCTGTTTCCAGACAGAGAGCAGGTGAGCCCCCCCCTCACACACACACACACCGGGGAGTCTGTTCAGCCTCATCCCAGCCGCGTTCCAAACGGTGACCAGCCTCGTGGTCCTTTGCCGAGGATCTGCTGCGCAAATGTAACAGCTGGTGGTGGCTGGTTCCCCGCCGTTATTGGTGTGAATATTCGACCCAAAACTACATTGATAATGCGCTGGCAGGCCTGTGATGTAATTACCACGCCTGATTACTCCGGTCAGTTATGCGGAACATTTTTTTTCCCCCTCTTTTTAATCACAGTCAGGTGTTTCCTGGCTCCTTTTTCCGGAAGCGAATTCACATGAAGGCAGCCTTTGGCAGGGCTCGCCGATTTAGACGACATGCCTAGAGCTCGGCCTGAAGTGTTTTCCCAAGCTTAGTGCTTAGAACTTTGACCTCTGTCACATGACTTGTGCTTTGGTCGCATGCACCTTGTGCCCCTTCCTGCAATGCCTTTCTACCAAGCCAATAATTCCATTTTCTTTGCTAAAATGTCCCACTGGGTGTGTTTTTGACCATAAAATGGAGAGGCGATGCCTGTTTACTGGGTTATTGGTAGTTATTCTTATTTTTTAGTTTTTCTCTCTTCTGTTCGTCTCTCTCTTCTTTCGCTAACCACTATAGACCCTCATATCTTAGTCGAGAGAATGAATTGTGATTCCTCCCCCCTCCCCCTTCCCTCCAGACTCTTCTTTGTCATTGAGTACGTGAATGGGGGAGACCTGATGTTCCACATGCAGCGACAGCGGAAGCTTCCAGAAGAGCACGCCAGGTGAGACCCGAGGTTCTGAGAAGAGAGTGGGGCTCTAAGACCCTGCGCCGGTTCAGGCTGCGTCAAACCTGCCATAAACTTGTCGTGTCCAAACGCCCTGAACATTTAATCGCATTTTGCCGACGGATAAATTATGTCTTTACCGCTAGATGCCAATTTCCACAAAACGGTTACTGACCTGAGCGAGCACCGGGTAAGATGGGTGTTTCTTATGCTCGATCTTTTAGGTTTTACTCGGCAGAAATCAGCCTGGCCTTAAACTACCTTCATGAGCATGGAATCATCTACAGGGACTTGAAACTGGACAACGTCCTGTTGGAGTCAGAAGGACACATCAAGCTGACGGATTACGGCATGTGCAAGGTCTGTGTGCGTCGGCGCCGCGCCTCGGCCAGCTGACTGGGTACATTATTCGCTCCTGCCGCTGGGTGCCATTTCGAACAGCTTTAGAGGGGAAGGCGACGTCAAACGGGAAATGTCAGGAACACAGGCGCAGTTCCCAGGCGGGAAGGCGATACGAGAGGCTCTGGATCCTCGGAAGGGCTAGCTGCCAGCCCGGAGTACATTTCGCCCGAGCGCTGATATGACGGTGGCAGGCGGGGCGAACAGGCTTCTGGGTAATCTTGGCAGCCCGCCAGGGGAGGGGTCTGTGTGCTGATGGGAGCTTTGTGCTGCAGGAAGGCTTGCGGCCCGGAGACACGACCAGTACCTTCTGTGGAACGCCCAACTACATCGCCCCCGAGATCCTGCGGGGAGAGGAGTACGGTAGGATATTCGTGCGTGTTTACATTCCTGCACACTTCGCTAACACGCAAACGCAGGGATATTGACTTTGGCTTTTTTTTTTTTTTTTTCTTCCCTCCCCCTAGGTTTTAGCGTGGACTGGTGGGCGCTGGGGGTGCTCATGTTCGAGATGATGGCCGGCCGTTCGCCGTTTGACATCGTGGGTAGCTCGGACAACCCCGACCAGAACACTGAGGACTACCTCTTCCAAGGTACACATCCGGAGATCCGCATCCTTCATTTGGACGCCTTAAGGAGAAGCCCAAACCATGCAATGGCATTAAATTTATGTGTATGAAGCTATTCAGTCAATTGAAGCAGCAGAAGATAGTGAGGAACTTGTGGCTGAACAAAGGCGAAATGCATCAATCTGGGTCCCTTGTTGAAGAATGAAACGGTTTTTGTAGAAGTATGGCTCAGGGCAGGTCTATTCCACTGCAGGGCAGTGTGCTGCATTATGTCTTCTAGACCCTCAGATCAGGATGTGTTACACGATCTAGTTTAGGGAAGCATTGATGGTAGCGCAGGGTTTGATATCTGCTGGGTGTAGCTGCTGCCGTTCTCCTACATCCCATGTGGGCTTCAACCAAGGCCTTGGAATTCACAAGCCACGACTCATAGCTCACTACTTTCTCTGAACTCTCTCAGTAATCCTGGAGAAACAGATCCGAATCCCCAGGTCCTTGTCAGTCAAGGCGGCCAGTGTGCTGAAAGGATTCCTGAACAAGGTACGGACTAGTCCATCCGATTCCATCCGGATCGGGAAGCGACTTGGGATAACTGATACCCCTGTCGACACCCCCTTGCAGGAGCCCAAGGAACGCCTTGGTTGTCATCCCCAGACTGGCTTTGCTGACATTCAAGGCCATCCCTTCTTCCGCAACGTGGACTGGGAGCTGGTGAGTCACGTCTCTCACATTTTCACCAGCACGATAAGATAGCAGATATTAGGATTTGCTGTGGGTTATTCTACAAAGCTCATTCAGGCCCTTTTTTGGAAATGCGAAGCTGGAATGGAGTTTAAAGGGACCTCATCCTAATTTGTTCTTGGGTCGTCGACCCACTTGCTTAAAAATGTTTAGCGGCTGTATAAAACGTGAAAACTGTGGAAGACTGTTTGGATAAAATGTGTCCTTAAGCAAACTCCATCCATCTTCTGTAGCAGCTTATCCTGTTCAGGGTCGCAGAACCTATCCTGAGTTCTATGAATGCAAGGCAGGGAACAACCCAGGATGGGGCACACGGACACACCAGTCCCTCACCTACAGGCGATTCGATAACTCCAGTTAACCTCAGCATGTTTTTGGATTCTGGGGGGGGGGGAGATTCAAACCCTGGTCCTAGAGGTGTGAGGCAACAGTGCTAAACACTGCGCCACTCTGCCGCCCCTCCTTAAGCAAACCGTAAAAGCTAATCTGACAGTCCTACCCAGCAACAAAGAATTTGTTGCGATCTCGGTGACGCAAATGACTAGACAGTCTAGTGTGACCGCTGTCTGTTTGGCCTGGAGGGCAGTGGAAAAGTGCTTATCAGCATGTGTCTGTCTGTGATATCAGGTTTAACAGCCACAACCCCCCCCCCCCACACTAACCATGTGATGTCACTGGCTGCATTACCGCCGAGTGCCTGCAGGGGGAGCGTCTAGGAAACATGGCCGCTGCAGTGCTCCACTCCTCACGAGTCGCCTGCTGTATCAGATGGAGTTCATTTATTTAGGCAGGGAGAGGAGCTGCATGCATCTGGGCCAGCGGGCGCCGCGCTGCAGATATGGATATAACTTAAAACCTGCTGCTGTAATTCCCAGGAGGCCCCGCTGAGGCACCCTTGAGAAAAATACTTAACCTGAATTGCTCCAGTAAAAATATCCAGCTAAAAAGCCTGACACTACTACTTTTCGTATTTACATTAAATTTACATGGGTCACCGCTAGGAAAGGCCCACACGCTGCCTGGTCGCTGCCTGGTCTGACAGCTTCCTCACCCGCTTCCTCTCTCTCTAACTGCCACATAGATGGAGCATAAGCAGGTAGTCCCCCCTTTCAAGCCCAACATCTCCGGCGAGTTTGGCCTGGACAACTTCGACGCGCAGTTCACCAACGAGCCGATCCAGCTCACGCCTGACGACGAGTGAGTTTGCCGCACTCCCGTGGGCACCAGTCAGTCACCTGGTGACAGTAAAAGCCGGACAGTCTCCACATTCAAGTGCAGCGTTTCCCAGTCTGATCCTCAGGGACCCACAGAGGGTCCATGTTTTCGCTGCCTCCTATACACCTGGGAGGGAGCGAAAATATGGACCTTCTGTGGGTCCCTGAGGACCGGGTTGGGAAACCCTGTGCTACTGAGTTTGAGTGCTGGAACATTTCTGGTTTCTCGCAGTCATCTTATAATACTGGCGAATGACAACCAGGTGGGAACTGCGTCCACAGGGGTCCGTTTCAGGCGAAGTTCTTGTTTTGTTGTTCCGCAGCGACGTGGTCAGGAAGATCGACCAATCCGAATTCGAGGGCTTCGAGTACATTAACCCGCTGCTGATGTCCGCCGAGGAGTGCGTGTGAGGATACGTCTGGTCCCCGCTTCCCTGGAGCCTCCGTCCTGCCCGCCCTGCCTGCCGCATCTCGCTGGCGTGTTTATCCTCCTCTGCTAATCGCCAAACTTCTCGGTCCCTGCCATTTGTAACCACTATCCCTAAAGTGTCACTTTTTTTATGTTTGACCTTTGTATCCCATGAACTCGCACTGGTTGTCTGGTACTGTAACGCTGATGATGCTGACATGGCCAGATAGTGGAGACCAATGATTTGGGGTCATTTCCAGGTTACCTTGCCCAGGGAGGAAAACGTGTGCGGTATATAGGAAGCATGTTTGCAATTCTCAGCTGACGAGGAGGCCTGTGTATTTTATGTGAACATATAATATTAAAAAAGTTACATATAGTATTAAAAAAATATACTATATGTAACTAAAAAAAAGTTCAGTTCAGGGTGGTCTTCAACTGTGTAAGCCTGAATATATGCAAACGGTTCAAGGCATACACTCTTAGGAGACCCCCCACTCCCCCCAGTAACTTAAGTCCAGAAACTGAGGGAGGGAAACACTAAGTTAAAAAAAAACAACAAAACGCTAATCTATTTCCATGTTTTATTTAATTAAAAGTCTATAAGCAAAATGCACAAGTGTTATACTTGCCCTGGTTTGTTATAAGGACCAGAGCTGTCTGCTTAGTATGTGTGTGTATGTGTGTGTGTGTGTGTGTGTGTGTGTGTGTGTGTGTGTGTGTGCGCGCGCACAGCGCACATTTTTTTTTTATCTATGTGAGTGTAAATTTTGAGCTCGCCTCAACAATGAGTTGAAATCGCATAGCAGGCAGTTTAGAATGAAGGGATCGCTCCTTTAGAAACTGTGAACAAAAGGACATTTACTCTACCCCCATGTCTGGAATCTGAGCGTAGCGTCGTCGCGGCTGGCTGTCCGTGCCATCTTCGGTCACGCAGGACTAAACGCTCGGTTTCGGAGAGCGGGGAGAGTGTGCCCTCGGTTGCCCCGCTGGAAGATCCTTCACGTGTGGCTCAAGGTGAGACTAGTGTAGTTGTTGCAGAGGAACGAGAAATGCCTTCATTTCCCGCGATGTCTCACTTTGCCTTTCTTTCGCTGTTTTTTTTTTATTTTTAAAAACACTTCTGCATGTTTTATTTCCTGATTACTGGAAGTTCAGTATTTTTTTTTTCCTTTTCGTTTCTGCGTGTTTTTCACTATTGACAAATGTTTTGGACGTAAATATTTTTTCTGTGCCTGTATATACATGTGGATGTCTCCTCAGATCGGTCATTATGATCGTCTGGTGTATCCCACAATTATTTAGGAGTGATGCTGAAAGTTTTAAATGATCGCTGCAGAATGAAACTTCTCATTTTAAATTGCCATTTTGAAGACGCATGAGTTATAGATCTCGGCATATTTGGTTTTCTGTTCACTCATTTTCCAAAACTGGGAAATCGTAACAGACATGGTGGCAACTAAAACAAACACTAGCGATGTCTTTTTGCTTTTGAGCATTTTCTCTTTCACATGTTAAATGTTTTATAAAATCCATTGTTTTATAATTTTCTTTATGGGGTAACCTGTCTATGGAAAAAAATACTAAAAATAAATCAGGACCGGATGGGATTACGCGAGTGTCAGTGCGGGTAAATTACCTCTGATTATTTGCCAAAATGTACTGCAGAGTTGATTCTGTTCTTATTCTTCCAGTTTTTCCAAGGCGAAATTGATGTCTCCGCACAGCCCTTTGCGCCGCACACACAAATTAAAACACAGTTCTTTGCGCATTGTGGAAATTGCTGTAACTCTAACCATTCGATAGATGTGCCCTGTGCTTTCTTCCAGGAGAGTTGCTCTAAATCAGTAGTGAACCCAGTTCTGGGGGCTGGAATTGCCTTTAAATGGGTAATTGATTTAGTCCCAGAACACCGTGTGAAGTGACATGCTCTCTTTAGTCGTGCTGCTTGTAGGCTAGCGGCTACTCTGATTCTTGCTGAGCGTTAGTATTTCATCTGTTCTGCCAGTGAATGCTCTGATTAACCAACTACCTTTCAAGCCCATACTTAGGTGAACGTTGTGTGCTATTGATTGGCTGTGGGCTATACAAGGAGGAGTTGCGGAACTGAACTGCGTTTTGCACAATTTATTTTAATCAATCATTACTTGAGAGTGGTAACACTCGCAGTGGTGACTTGCTACTCAATTACCTTAATAAAGCAATTGGGAGATGACAGCGAGTAATTTGCAGAAGGCCCCTTATTTTCAAATACATGGACCTATGTCACTCTGACACTGTGGTGCGTTTGAGATATGGGATTTGATGGCCTTACCTAATAGGTGGAATCCACCAAAAGTGAAAGGTCATTTCTTTACCTTTAGCTGATCATCTGCAGGGTGTCTTTTCAAACTAATCAGACAGAGCCGGTGCCAGTTTTAGTAATGCTAGCTCTCAGTTGATCTTAAGATATGCATTATGTTGAAGTAACACTGGTCTTGCAGCGAGGAACGGCACGGAACAAATGGTTCAGCTTGCAAGGGTTAAATCAAGTCAGGCAAGGTAGTAAGTGTCAGACGATGAGTACAAAAGAAACTAACGCCAATATCACGCACAAAGCAAGCAATTTGTGACAAGCCCACAGGGTAATTGAGTGGGACGTTCATTTTGTGGTTAAGGGGATTATGCGTTTATAAATTTCAATAACGAACTTAAATTTAGTATTTATTGCAAACATTGCTTATATTTTAAGACTATGCGAATTAATTACAGCTTCGCTTATTCTAGTGAAGGAATCGGTAGCTGAAGATTCATGTAGACTTCTGACTGCCTCGTTTACATTTATTAAATTGCTTGCCGTACAAGCAATTTTTTTATTGTAATTGATACGCATAATAGGGATGTAATCTTCCACTTTACTGGTCTCTCCTTTATTTTTATCTTTGTAAACAACAGTATGAATAGGCCTGCAACCTTGACTTCTATATAGTTGTAAACTTTATGTTTTTTAAATGAAATTGAAACCAGACAAACCTGAAAAGCAACGCTATTACACAGTGTTGATTTGATGAAAGGCAGATATACATGGGCGGGGATGTATTGGGGATTACCGCGCACCGTCTGTTTTATTTGTTCATGGCTTCATTGCAAGAAAAAGATCTTGCTCTCCCGTGGGGAGAGAAATACGACGTGAACATAATTCTTTGTTTCCGACGTGCTGGGATTTACAGACGGCAGAACATGAGAAACATGAGCCGTAGAACCCGAGTGGCAAATACTTGAGTATAACTATATTGTACTGGAGCCGTTCCTAGTGATTTAAATTAGGACAAACACAAATGCACACTTAGATTATAACGGATTTATGTCTCCGGAGCGCTGTCCTCTCGGGGGTGCATTAGCGCAGACTCCGGGAGCCTCTCAAAGTGACAGGCTGGGGATCTGCATAAGGTGTCCCAGCGGCATTTAGTTGGATGCCTGATCGGCCGTCTGCCACTATTCCCCTTGTTCTGCATAAAAATGATTTTGCATCAACGATTTTATAGAGCGCTTTCAACAAACGACTGACAGCAATAATAACAAACGGATTAATTAACCCCAGGGAACAGCAAGAGTGATTTACTGCAAAAATCAATGTGTTCCGCTCATAGCTACCAGAGTCGGTGCGCGTTTCTTTCATAACACATCTCTGATCCCTGTGCCATCAACATAAAGTGGACAGCGGCAAACCGACAAATTATGATTGTACTACTTATTTGACGTGAAATATTATTTAAGAGAATTTCAGAATGCAAAACAACGCAACACGAAGACCCTAGTGATTCAGAGGGGAAAAGTAAATGTGAATATTCTTGGACAGGGTGTGTAACACAAACGTACGTTGTTATTTTTTTATCACCTTTCTCACCAAAACGTTTTGAATTGTTGAACACCTTTGTTTTAACTTTTAGCTCCAGCAACACTGCAGGATTTTCTGGTTTTGCAAGAGTTAAGACTGGAGTTTTTATTATGCTAATTAGCGGACTTCTGGGCGATACAAAATGTTAAATGCACAGCTTACACGTACTACCCAGCCCTCGCAGCATCAGTGTGCATCATCAACGGCTCTCATCAGTCGGCGTACGCGATTAGGTGTATTACCTGCAGCGTTAAGCCGAAATACCTGTCAACACAAACTGTTCTGAAGGGGATCGATTCACCTTAAGAACACTGAGCACTATACTGTCAGATGATGGGTGCCATTGTCCTGGTAAGCTTTGACACGCCATACGATAGATTATGCTATATAAGATATAACCCTTAATAGCACATAGCAGTCCACAAACGCTGGTTCTAAAAATTTTATTGGGACCCGAGCCAACACGATAAATAAAAATAAGGATGAAAATGGCTATTTGCATCGTTAAAAAGCCCCTTACGTATCCACCGCACAATTTAATTTCCTACACATTATTTACTGTCTTACATTCAAATAAGCGCCGTCAGAACATTTATTTTCCATTTGGAGCGCTTCTTCTGAGGGAAACGTGTGGGCTTCAATAACGAACGCACAACCTAGATCTGAGAACAGCATTTTTTTTGTTACAGGAAACCAAACCACTATTTGGGTAGAGTAAAAAAATATCCCCAAAATTCTGTCCCTGATCATCCTTAGAACGCATTTATTTGGGGGTGGTTTTGTCATGCTAAAGACCGACGTTAAGGAATAAGAAATAATGCGGGAAAGGAAAATGTATTTTGTCCCTAACTGAAAGTAATGGGTGTTCCTTTAAAATGGCCTCTGTTTCCAGTGCAAGCCACTACGGGTTACTATAGTCAACTAGCGGTTATACTCGGGCAAGCCCGACTGCTACACGATCGCGCCGGAAACGGGGGCCACAGGCGCCCCGGTGACAGCGCTCCGACGGCCATCGCTGGCCGCCACCCCCCCCTCCTCCTCCTCTTCCCCCATCCCCAGCCCCGCCGCAGAGGTTCGCAGGCCCAGACTGCGAGACGGACGGACACCCCCGCAGTTTCCGTGACATGCCCGATCCGAGTGCGGCTGACGTAGCCAATCAGGCTGGGGCGTGACGTCGCGAGACGGCGGCGGTGTCTCTGGCTGCGTTTTGTTGACTGTCGGGCAGAGAGCGAAGGGGACGTGCAGAGAGCGGAATGGCAGCAACGTCCGAGAAGGCAAGTCTCTCCTTTTTTTAAATATATATTAAAATGGTTGAAACGTATTATGGACCGTTTTGGTTTTACAGTTATGGCTGATAATCCGCCCTGGATTACTAAAGTGTTTTCTCCCCCTTTTCTTTTAAATTTTTAATATCGGGCGACGGGGCTTCTTGGCAGCACGTTTACCTTGGTACCAGCCGCGGTGCCGGTCGCTCGCCAGTTAGCCAGCTGGCTACTGTTAGCTAGCGTGTTTAAAGGGCGCTCCGGGCGCCGCGGCGGTGAGCTGTGTCTAGCCGCACGTCTCGCAGTCTTCCGATAAAAAAAAAACCGGGTGAGCCTGGCGTAGGGGAACACCGGCGGGGCTCCCTGACGTCTGCTCGGCTGAGCGACAGGCGGGCGGGAGGTCCCCGTGTAGGTCTGGCTTAGCCTAGCCAGGGCGCTTCGCCTCGGCGGCGAACGTGCGACGGCAGAGCCTCGGCCGAGGGGGCGCCGGGGGACGGGGAGGTGTGCGCGATGCCCTTGGTTTCTCTGAGTACGCGGTGGGGAGGTGGCGTGGGACGGTTGACACGGGCGAAATAGACAGACGCGGCTAAAACTGGCGTGGAAATCTATGTCGCCCGACCAACGCGGCACAGGGCGACGTAAAAAAAAAAGAAAGCGAAAAAGAGCACGCAGCCCGAAAAAGAAACGTCGCTCTGCGTCGGCGCTGTACTGGGGGACCGTGTCCGCGTCGAGCCGGGGAGCCCCCTTGATACCGCGCCGGCGCCTTATTCCAGCACCCGCTACGGTGAATTTAGCACTCATAAGGGCGGTGTTTGGCTCGCTTACTAAGCGAACCGTCTTTTATTTTTTAACCTTGAATTGCGGTCTGTTCAGAAAATGAGAGGAGGAGGAGGAGGAGGGAGGGGGGTAATCTGGCGACAGACCGAGGGAGGTCGATGCCGGTAGCTGGTCCCAGCCGAACCGTGCCGCAGCTCACATTGTGAAAGCTCCCTGGCCACATGAACTGTGTGTGACCTTGTTCATTACCCCACTTCCCCCAACCGCTTCTTTTTTGTTTGCGATCGGCGTATATTTCGTGTCATTTTGCCCCACGGATTCTCATAGAGACTGGAGATATATATATACTATGTATATATACACTAATGTGTGTGTGTGTGTGTGTGTGTGTGCGCGCGCGCGCGTGTGTATTTTATATATATATGTGTGTGTGTATATATATAATATATATATGTGTGTGTGTGTGTGTGTGTGTGTGTGTGTGTGTGTGTGTATATATAATATATAGATGTGTGTGTGTGTGTATATATAATATATAGATGTGTGTGTGTGTGTGATATGATATATGGTGCCGTCTTCGTTTGTGGTATCGTGTAAATAAGTCAGTTATCAATGTGTTTACTGTCTGGTTGAAATTGCTTTCCACGTATACTCTGATTAGATTTTTGTCTGAAAAGTCAACGCTAGACTACCTTGTGGGTGCAACCTGTTCTGTTATACTGCCACCCACCCATTAATAAAACATGGTTGATTCACTTCTTGCACTCATGTGATCAAAGGGGTATGTTATGTGTCACCGCGCACTGTTACTTATTTGTTATTAAATTGATTAAAAAAAAGTTACTTGATTTAATTATAGTTTTTTGTTGATGGATTGCCTTTCAGCTGTATTGTTATTAAGTAATTTATGTACAGCTTGTTTTGCTTGGTTCAAGAAGGACCAGAGTGTTTTGATAGAAACCGTTGAACTCCGCCTTTCACCATCGGGGACTGATCTAGACCACCTCCCATTTTTTAAATATAAAGTATTTAAATTTTACCAACTGCTTGAATTGTGGTTCTTTGGTGTGTAGTTGCTCGTCTTATCTAAAAGATGCCGCATACCTGTTATACTCGTGGATGATGCTGTTCATAGTGTTGGTGTGAGTAAGTGAGGCGTTGAAACCTAAGCCCAGGATGAGAGTTGTCACGTTTGTGACATTCTCACATCTTGTCTTCTCAATCTGTTTGCCCTCCCCAGGAATCACGCTGTCAATAGGCCACACCCCCATCCGTCGCAGTCATGCATGCATCCGGACATCTGAAGACGTGTGACGTTTAAAGGGACTTGTGGGAAAACGGAGCTCGGAAGCCTCTCAGCGGGACTTAAATACCGAAGGCGCGCGGAGCTAGGAATACAGCAATGGCGAGCACTCAGACTAGTCTGAAAACCGCTTTCAAAGACTTGACCTCATTCAAGGGCAGTATGAAAAGGTTGTACAGGGAGAGGCTAGAGGATGCACCCATTAAGAAGAGAGTGATGGCAGAGATTAATCTGAAGAGGAGAAGCCTGGAATCAACACCCAAGGTCAAGCGGGAGCACATAGAGGAGTGTCACGGTGACTCGGACGTGGCAGGCAATGGGGGAGGGAGGCGGCAGTTGCTTGTGGCTAGTGGAGCCAAGGCTCTGGACCTGAGCCCGGGACTCAAACACACGCTGGCCCAGTTCACGCTCAGCAGTCAGAGCTCGCTGGGTGGGCCCGCTGCCTTCTCTGCCCGTGGCACTCAGGAGCACGCCAGCTCCCCAGGGTCACTCTCGTCGCTGACCTCGCCGCCCGTGCTGGGGGGCGGCCCATTGCTGGTGCCATGCGACAGCTCCACGGAACTTACACACTCACTGCTGGAGGGCGAGTCCATCTCCTGTTTCGTGGTGGGGGGAGAAAAGCGCCTTTGCCTCCCCCAAGTGCTCAACTCGGTACTGCGCGACTTTTCGCTGCAGCAGATCAATGCAGTGTGCGACGAGCTCTATGTCTACTGCTCCCGCTGCAACGCCGAGCAGCTACACGTGCTTAAGGTGCTGGGGATTCTGCCGTTCAACGCACCATCCTGTGGCCTCATAACCCTGACTGACGCCCAGCGCCTCTGCAACGCCCTGCTGCGTCCCGGCCGCGCCCTCGCGGCAGAACCCACCCAGGGCCTCCTGAAAGAGGGCGGGACTAGCTTCCAGGTGGAGCACCAGTGCTTGGGCAAGGGCCAGGGCCTGTTCGTGCCCCAATTCTACACCCAGCCTGAGGCGCCATGCATCCAGTGTATAGAGTGCCAGCTGATGTTCTCCCCGGAGAAGTTTGTGCTGCACTCACACAAGTCGCCCGACAAGAGGACCTGCCACTGGGGATTCGACTCTGCAAAGTGGCCTTACTACCTGCAGCTGGCCCGAAAGTACCTGGGCACCGCGGAGGAGGCCTCCCTCAAGCAGTTGTTGGATGAGATGAAGGAGAGGTTCCACTACCCGCTGAAGACGGTGCTGGACAAGGTAAGATTAAACGTTCTCATCTCTATAGGTTAGTGAGAGTCTGCACCTCAGCGTCTAGCAGGGGGTGGACATCCAGACGGTTTTGTTTGTGACGTGGCTTTTTAAACTTGCGTCCTAGACCAGCCACTCTGGTCTGGGTGTGTCAGGACTTTTGCTGTGGTGGGGGGTTGTTTTTCATGGCTGGGGGGGTAGGCCCTGCTGTGAGGCTTCTCTCAGTTTTATCGCCCCTGTTTGTTTTGTTAAACTCCAACTGACCCAGACAAGGAGAGAAGCAAGCTAGGGGCTCGCCAGGTGCTCAGCCCTTTGTTTTGTCTGGAAGACCGTCCAGCTGGTCCAAAAGGCCAAAGGCCAGTGGGGAACGAACAAATTTTGTTCCCTGGTACAAAACCTTGCGGGGTCCAGATTGCGGAAAAGTCCGTGTTGGGCCAAGAAAGGAGTCTGCCGTTCCTTGGATAAATGTGGAAGTCTGTAAAATAAAAGATACAGAAATGCTAAGGGTGATGTGACGTGTTGCGAAAGGCAACATCATGGCTTTTTATATTGAGCTTCCAGAAGGATTCGTGGCCTCAGAGCGGGCGTGTGAAGTCTGGGACGTTCAGGGGAATGCGCCCTGATTCCTGCTTCGTTTGTCAGCGCTGAGAGTCGGTGCGAGACTGGGATATAAAATGCCTCCGGATCGGGTTTCTGCCTCATCTCATGACTGCGGTGTCTTCACAACCTCCCCCCCTCCCCACTAGTACTCTTAAAATAGCCCCAACACCAAAGTCTTTTCCCTCGTCTATCAGGCTCCCCAGATCACAAATGTCGGCTTGTCGTGTGAGACGCGACGTGTGGGGAGAAGGTTGCAGGTGGAAGTGCTGCCAGGTGGGCTGCTGTTTGCGCCCTAAGGAGAGTTGGTTTCAGTGAGACTTGAGAGAATCTCTGCATCTCAAGGACGTCTTGGAAAATGTAGACGTGCACAGTGCAGGTGTGGGGAGCTCCTCGACCCCCCCCCCCCACACCCCCTCCCCGCCAGCTTCACCACACTGAAACTGTAAATATGTGCCGGAAACGCTGTCTGGCGTCTCGTCTGAATTCTCGTCTAGCAGTCAAACCCCATTTCAGCCCCTCCTCCTAGGGCCATACCTCTTAGTAACTGTACCTTGGTCTAAGGCAAGGCGCTCGTATTTGGATACCCCCATTACTGCCTTTCATGTCAGACTGGGCTTTCAGAGAGTACACACACACACACACACACACACACACACACACACACACGTACGTACGTGCACATGGCTCCCACGCACTAACCATGGCAACCTGCGAACCAGTTACTCTCACGCTGCATAAAGAGCTGCTAGCTCCAGACCCTGACACGTCTCTGTCTGGCAGTGTCTTGCACCCCTTCTCAGCCCTGCTGTCAGCTTTTGTATTACTTCTTTCCTTTCCATATTAAAAAAAAAAAGATTTTGCCCAAATATTTCCAGAGAAGGTAAAAAGCCTTAAAGCGGTTGTTTTTCAGGCACAGAGTTGACTGAATCCATACCAACTACTTTTTTTCTGCCTTTCCTCCCCACTCACAGTTTTTTAAAGTGTGCAAACATTTACTTTTTATATGGTTACTCATACATAAACACAGCAAAACAACTTTTGGCGCCAGCTGATGTTTCAAAGGGTAAGACATTTTGGTTTCGGTTGAAAGGCTAGAGAGAAACCAGTGACCAGGGGGTGTGAAAATCGAGTCTCCCATTGTGCCTGTTGTCTTTTGGGATCCTCCTGCTGTTTTTGGGGAGGCCAGCGGCATTGAATCGGTCCCCGATGCTAAGGTTTGGCGGAGAGGCCATGCGTCTGTCCACAGTTACACTCATGAGCCGTCACATCCAGGACAGGTGCTCCTTTGAGAAGTTATGTTAACTTCTGCACACAAGCACCCCCACGGGAGCCCCCAGAAAGCACAGGCTGCAGGCCATGCTGACTACAAAGAAAGGCCCCTCTGGATTGCTGTCTGGCCCAGTTCAGAGGGGGCGGTGGGGCTTTTACATAGCCTTTGTGCCTTGGTGTAGCACTCCCCCCTCCCCCCGGCACCCTTGGTCATGGGCCGTTAGCACAGTCCTTCAGAGGCGTCATAAAAGGGGAAACTCATTTCATGACTGACTTACCCTGGCGGCTGAACTGGTGAGTGCAGCTCCGCGGCCGGCAAGCAGAGGCCAGCGGGGTGCGGAACACCAGCCGCGTCGAGTTTTTCTGCACCACCTTTGCTGCTGCCATTTTTTTAGACGTGCCCATGAGTGTGCAATGAGAAGTCCAGTTGGGGGGGGGGGGGGGAACGTTGCTTAATAGCTACCCCTCCCCATTAGCATGAGTCATGGTGCCCCTCGTGCCGAGGTACGCCATTTCATTCTGTGCTCATGAGGAAAAGGAATGGGGAGGGTGATCCGGGGGGGAGTGCTCTTTAGATGTCTGGCTTTATCTCCCTCCCAGCAGAGCAGCAACCTCCCTCCTCTGCCACCCACCCCCCTTTTGAGGCCAGTGATCGTTTAGCCTTAGCAGAGTAGGAGAGGCCTGGCTAAACAGCGCCCCCCCACCCCCCGTACTATCCGCAGGGACCCAGGCTGCAGTGTGGAGGGCTGACAGCTGCGGGCCCCACAGAGACCTCTATCCGACCTCCTTGCCGTCTCCCTCTTGACACCCTCTGCCTTGACTGCGCCAGTTCTGCTCCAGTTACCCCACCCCCCACCCGCCCTGTCGGCACACAGGCCAAAGCCTCCTGGAAATCTCCCTAGCCGGGGCCTCCCGTCAGCCATGCTGACGTCTGAGAAGCCCCAGCCGTCTGGGATGCCATGTACGCTGAGGCGCTTCTCTCAACCAGTGCCGGAAACCGTGGGCCGGGGTCATGTGACCCGCACTTTGGCGACCCCTCTCCCCCCTGCGCTCCCTCATCTCCATGCCAGTGGGCCGGCTCGGAAACTGCCTCAACCTTCTGTGCGTCCTTCATGTAGCATCACTGGCTCTTGTTAGCCAAAATGAAATTGGCAAAGGAGACTAGCTAGGTAGAGGATAACCTGATTGTTGCAGAAATCCAAGCTGGTGCAGGAGTGTTTTGCGGTTTGGTTGGCTCGTAGGGGTTTGGGGTAGTGGGTTTGCTGAACTGGAGGGGCCTGTCCATGCTGATTAGTTATTGTGTTTGTGTCATTTGGAGGGGGAGGGGTAGTGCTTTTCTTTCTGTCAGACCAAAGACCTGGGCTGCACTTAGAGGGACAAACACACACACACGCAGGAGCAGCTGTGTTCGTTGGCTTCCCCAGGGACAAAGTCTGGTTGAGACGGGGGTTCAGCTTGGGCCAGCTGTCCTCTCGCCGGCAGTCCACACAAACCGCTCGCAAACAAGGCTGTGGGTGTACCGGGTACCTCGCGTGCCTCAGCCAAGCTTAGTCGCCATCTCTGTCCCTTTGCTCCACCTACTTTTCCTGCAGTGTAGTTCTAAGATGGATCACGTGGGAATGGACAAGTCATGATTGGGTCATTGGCACAACTGTGGGCTGACAAGGAACGTCAATGCTAATTAGTCTACGGTTGGTGCTCAGGTGAGACTTGTGTGGGGGAGGGGCGGGGCCGTAAATTGTCTGCACTTGCGAGACTCCACCCCCACCCACTGGCGATTAGTGTCTGAGTTCAGAGCACTTGAGACAGAAATTAAACCAGTGCCATTTTCAGTGACAGGTCCCCTTGGTGTCGATCCCGACATGACCACATGCATTGGTAGTTACAGTCTAATTCTCAATGGGCGTGAAGGTCATACAGCCAGTAAAGTTGGGAGCCGGAACGGGAGGGAAGCCTGTGAATGTGGTCGACGTGGCTGCTTGTACCCTGTAGTCATTTTCATCCAAGCTTCTCTGGCACTGCGTAGGAGGAAGAAGCACAAGAATCTGATGGGCTGAGGTCTTTGCTTTTGCAAAAAAGGGGCCTCTTATCTGAAACCTCATGATGAACAGACAGGCATAACGTCCCCCCAAAACACATGTTTGTGAGATGTACAGACTTTGGTCAAATCCAGCCAGTTACAGAGAGATCAGGAGCGCCTCGCTGCGGTCTGGGGGGGGCAAGCTTTCAAGCACTCAGACGGCCGTCTGCTTCCCTGAGACACTAGCGATAGGCGTCTAGACGGAAGGCCTGTGACCAAATATGGTCAAGAGCAGATGTGTGCGGCTGTGTGTTTCCCTGTCTCGTTCTTTTCCTTTTTTTTTTCTTTCCATGTGTCAGTCCGAGAGAGGAAGAAGTGAAAAAATTGCACCCCCCCTTCCCACCTTAGCTCAATCCTTAACCACATAGTCTCTGCGTGTAATACTAGTGAGGGTATGGAGATGGTTGTTTGTGCAGAGCCAGGCCGACTGCTATAGCCGCATGGGAGGCAGTATGGCCGGCTGCCCTTCACAGTCCTGCCAAAACCAAGCGAATAGTCTGCACGCTCCCTGGGCTCGGCTGCAGGAAGTCCGCCGAGGGGTAGGATGTGGGACAGGACAGACTGGGCGTGACCACTTAGCAGAAAAGGGGGGGGTGTTTGCTCACTCAGCTACAGTGCTCTGTGTTGAGCTCCGGGTTTTTGGGGCCCCTCGGTGTGCTGTGTAGCCTGAATGCCGACCCGTATGAATCGGGGGCATGGCGGGGGTTTACACCCTCCCTCCCTTGCACAGAAACCCCACAGTTGATTGGCGGGGGTGGGGTAACATTCCAGACGCAGACAGGGAACTCTCCTCGGGGCAATCATGGAAGCAGGGGAAGGACGTCTCTTCTTTTTGGTCTCTCCCAATTTTTTTCTTCCACAGACCTCCTCCCCTCCCACGGACAGGTTCCTCGCTCAGCTGTGAGGACGCTGCCTACCACCCCAGCACTGCCCCAGATACCTTTTGCACTGACTAGAGCGAATGCGGCAGAAACGCATTCTCAGATGGGCCTGTGGGAGGGAGGGAGGGGGGGCATGAAGGACGGATCGGCGTGACGACACCCGGCTCCCTCCCGTGTAAACCACAGGATAGCCGGTGAAAGTGAAGCACCTTAATCTCAGTTTGGCTGACAGAAGACAAGCAGAGCTTCCACTGGGTCGGGGGAGGGGGGGTTAATCTGTGAGAGTGGAGGAAGCATCTGCCCACCAGGAAGGCTGGGTCAGGCCCCCGTCGGTTTCATTCCCCCCCAAGTTCCGCGTCGGTCTCCAGCCTCCAGGCACAACACTGGAGTAGTGGGCTGCGGTGCCACCCACTGGGGGCCCCGTCACTGTGCTCCATTGACTGTCAGCCACCGCACACATCGATAAGGAAATCGATCCGTCCTCAGCTGTTAGAGCGCCGAAGTTCAGCGCGTAGGCGTTTCAGTGGAAGGGCACCCCCGGGGTGCGTGTGGACCGCGCGTGGTGAGCAGCCGAATAATCTGTCCATGGGAGGGAGGCAGACTCGGCAGGTGGGACCCCTGTAGCGTAGGGGAGGAGAGAGGGGGAGGGCAGCTTGCCTCTGAGGTGGCGTTGGCGGGGGGGGCGTATGAGATGGGGAGCTGCGGCAGACTGCGGCGGGATTACGAGCGGCAGGGGAAGCTTTTGGCGGGCGCCGAGGATGGGCGAGCTTCAGAAATGCAGCTCTAGACTGGCAGGAGCATGCGAGCCTGTGGGAGTGTGCCTTGCCATCCTGTAATCCGCGTCTGAGCTGCAAGCTGGGCTCAGTGTTGGGTGACACGCAAACGCGGGCCGGCAGGCGCCGTGACGCGTGCAGTGCCAGTCCTGTCTGCGTCGTCATGGCAGCGAGTGGTACTCGCCATCCGAGTGTTCCGGTTGGTGGGCTCTGGGGGGGCGTGGGGGTCAAAATGACAGTTGAACAGCTGCCATTCAGTCGTCACTGAAATCGCCCCATTAGTGCTGCTCGGATCTGCTGTCGATTCGAGAACCGAGCCTTTGCATCCTCACCCACCCCCCCCCACCCCCACCAGAATCATCCCGCCTCGGTGTGTCACACCGCATTGCAAGGGCATAGAGCCCTTTGGAGACTCTGTGCCAGGCAAATGTTCCCACCTCTTGCACGACCCCCTACTGGTCAAACTGGGATGGCACAGTCCTGATGCATTCTCACTGGGAGCCTGAGCTGGGAATTTATGTCCTATTACAAGGTTGCTTTGGCATTCCTGTTCTTGGCATTGCGGGTTGTTTCCGTGCTGCGACTCCGCCACCGCAGAGTGCAGCCCCCCCCCCCCCCCCCCCAAGCCGTAGAGCACCGCCCCCATCCTCCCCCACACGCGCAGTACATCTGAGATTCACTGCATTCTTTTGTCACCTCTGCAAAATAATTAATGCAGATGCCAAGGTTATGTAGACTATCAGACTGCCTTTCGGTATTAAATTACAGTGGTTACACGAGGACCGAAGGGTAATGCTTGGGTGGGATATTGCTGGTTTGAGGCGCGACAGGAAGTCCCAGCCCGCTAGCCGTTGGTGTATTTCAGGAGCAGCGCTGTCTGGGTTTATATTTTGAAGTGAGGAGCTTTAAGCCACGGTAGCCAGCGCTGCCGCGGGGTCCGGCCCTCCCGCAGCCTGTCCGTGCCTAAATGCCGCAGCCAGCCGCCTGCGCTACCTGTCTGATGAGAGGCGGTGGCTCACAATGGCGGTTTTGTTCCACTGGAAAGGGGGAAAAAAAAGGCGGCCATCTTTCAGCCTCCGAGGAGGAGGGATGGGGCCTGGAGCATGTTTGGGGGCAGGGGTAGCTGCATGCTAACAGCGGCAGGCACTCAGGCTGGGGTGTGTGTCTGTGTCTGTGTCTGTGTCTGTGTGTGTGTGTGTGTGTGTCTGTGTGTGTGTGTCTGTGTTCTTGCAAGCTGTATAAATCTCCAGGAACACAGTCGGGTTGCATATGCCAGTCATGGTATGGCAAGTTCATGCCCCTTATGATGGGGGCGATGAGCAGAGATGGGTACGGAATCGCCCCCCATCAGCCGCCCCACTGTTGCTGAAGTGCCCCTCTTTGTGTTGACAGATGTAAATGAGCCAGGGGTCTTTGGGGGGGGGGGTGGTGTTGTCTTGAAGAGGCAGTTCCCCCTGCAGCCATTGTTTCCTGCTCTTTTCCAGAAGGCTCCGGAGGAGGATGGTCAGGTGAGGAGAGCGACCTCTGACCTCTGCCCCCCCAGCGGCAAGCTGCCACACGCCGACCCTGCTGGGAAGGTAACAGCCCTCCCACTCCGCCCCTGATGGGGACATCTGGGCTCGCAAACAGGGGCCGTTGACTCGCATCCGGGGTGATCTCTTGCTTCGGTCTTCCAGCTCATGACCCGTCCCTGTCTCTGCTGCCCCCCCACCCCACCCCACCCCACCCCACACATCAGAACATACCCTGATATGTTTATAGAGCTTCTCTCTGTGGTTTGATTGTGTCGCAGTGATTACAGATGACTCTAGTCACTAGTAAACCCAGATAGGTACTGAACCAGCTCATCTTCTGTACCCTGTCTGAGAGTAACACAGCAGGCTGTTCTTCGATTTCCTGTCATCTAAACTGGTGATGGTGTCCGTTGCAGATTAAAACCCAGCCCGCCCTGGTGTTCAACCACTTGTACCCCAGCATCAAGGAGGAGCCTTGTCACACACCCATCGTTCAGCCCAGGTACTCCATGTCCCAGAATGCAGCAGGAGGCACCTTTACCCTGACTGACGTGTATATTTACTCGAAGCTTCAGTCCTGACAGCCAGACTGACGGCGTCCAGCCTCCCGCTTCCTGTTTTTAATAAACGTGGCGCAGACTAAACGACAGACGGACGCGCCCGACTTTTAATGACCACGTTTGGACGGCGCTGACAGTCGTTAACCGACATGCTAATGATGAAGCGGCTCATAACCATGCTTGTGGGGGGAGCTGCCCGTGGCCCTGCCGTCTGCCGAGCCTGTAATAATGGTGATAATAGGCCGGAGCTATGAGTCATTAATTATTAATGCTCAGCTTATTGAGTAAAGAGTTGTGCTTTATTCTCTTACTTAAAGGCCGTCTGAGTCTCTGTCTGCGTTATTCACAGCCGTGTCTCTCTGTCCTCCCCCCCATCCGTGTGCCGCAGTTACTACCTGTACACCTACGATAAAGTGGTGGCCCCCAATGTGTCCCTCGCCCACCCCCACCCCTTGAGGAAGGAGGGGGAGCTTGTCGCCGACGGGGTAGGGGCCCTGCTCAAACACCACTACGGAGAGGCGCGGCCCCCACCCGGCGCAGGTCAGTACGAGCGCATGGCTGCCCAGCCCCCCGCCCCCATCCCCCTTCCAGTCCGAAGCCCCCCGCCCCCTTCGCTCGCTGCTGCTAATGATTAATGGAGATCCAAGTTTAAAGAGCGGGGGAGCTGTGTGTGCCTGAGAGAGGGGAGGGGGAGAGGAATGTACCATGTCTGCGCAGTGAGGCGCTTGACGGGGGCCGGCGTGGGATTTGTGGAGTGTAGGGAGGGTGGGTGGGTGTGGGGGGGTTGCAGCTCCCCCCATGGCTGCCCTTTCACCCCCTGCTGACTCTGCTCCACAGACGCCTCCTCTTCCCTGTGTTCCCTTTGCTCTGCTTCTTCCTCTCTTCCTCCCACTCTCTCTCTCTCCTTCTCTCTCCTTCTCTCTTATCTCCCATTCCCCGCCCCCCCCACATATCTCTTCCCTCTTCCCGTCATTCTGTCTGCCTTCCTCTCTCTCGCTCTCCGTATCTCTTCCTCCTGTCCGCCCACTCCGTCTTCCCCCCCCCCCGCCCCTCCCCCGCACACGCAGGCGTGCGCAGTTGCCCGTGAGTCGGCCCGCGTACGTGTGACGGAGGCAGACAGCTCTGAGTCAGTGGGCGGGGGAGTGCCAGCCTCCGGTCTCCAGTGCTCTCTCCACGCACGGCATGCTGGGAAAGCAGACCTGCTGTGAAAGCCCACTCTCGTGGCTAAAAAAAAAAACGCATCTCAGCTAGGATTTTAGGCCCCCCCCCCCATATATTGCATTTTGGTTGCCGAGTGACAGTTGGCCTGTGCGTCTGGTGCATTTTGGTGTGTTCGGGCAGCCGGAGGGGGCGATTTGCATGAAGGTTTGCGTGTCTGCGTGTCTGCGTTGGGTGTAATTTTTACCGTTTAGTCTGTTAATTCATGTTGGATAATCTCTGTGCAGTAATCATTGGGCGCACTGTGACACTATGACTGGTATAGGGCTGGACAGGAATCCGAAAATACCTTTAATGTTACGTCAGTGCCAATTATTGTAAATTTTGATTGCGAAACAAGTGCATTTTGGTTTATTGACATAAGGTATGAATTTGTGCCTTGTATAAATAGTCATATAAAGTATATGTCATTGAACATAATGATAGAGCATAATACCTAAAAAAATAAACAGTGTCTCTGAATATGGTTTTATTGGCATAAATAACAATGACTCCCCCCCCCCCCCCCCAAAGTTATTAAAAACAACCACAGGTTGCTGAAATATTGTTGGTAATTATGTGGCGATGACATAAGTGCAGCTTTGAAGACGTCCTCCCAGTCTTGGTGCCGTTGGCTGAACGCGTCTGGTCTTGTTCACACTTGCGTGTCTGTGCTTTCCAATGCAAAGTCTGCGCCGCAGTGTGAGAACCTGAGGACACCCACAGGGCTCTCGGGGTTAGTCACAGACCGGCTCTGCGGCGTGTGTGTGTGTGTCTGTACCTGTCTGTGCCCCCACCACACCGGCCGTGCTCTCGCTTGACCCGCCGTCCTCTGATGTGACCGCAGAAGCTCCAGCCCCGGGCTCCGGCGAGGCGCGGAAATCTCACGGCGCCGCCGAGCACGAGGGCAGGAACGGACCCCAGCCGGTCGCCCCGGAAACGCCCGCGCCGGGCAAGGATGGCGGCGTGGAGGACGACAAGGACAGGATCGTGGTGGAGATCATACAGATGTACACCCGGCAGCAGGAGAAGCTGAACTCCACCCTCCAGAAGCAGAGGCAACTGGAGCTGGTGGGTGACTCTGGGTATCAGACAGGGTGGGGGGCAGGGAGGGTCGCTTTTAAATAGAAGGGAAATTCAGTTCTCTTGTTGAAGCTTATTTATGCCTTTTAAATGTATTTTGTGCCAGCATAAACCGTTGGTTTTAATAGGATTTAGGGTGTTGCTCTGTTGGCACTGGAAACAAAGGGCCCATCCTCAAGGGGGCGCAGCATGCATCTGTCCTGTATTCAGTAGTCACTTTATTAGTACCAGCTGGGACGGACATAGCACCTTATTAGTGTTGGGTTGGGCCACTTTTTTGTCTCTAGAACCGCTTCGAGTTCATGAGCCGTGTGTTTAGAGAATCATCCCTGCACACCATGGTTGCTCTGAGCTGATATTTCTGCCCTTGTGACTCTCCTGTCAAGCTATAATGAGCCCGGCCATTCCCGACTGACCTCTCTCATTAGCAGGGAGTTCTCACCCGCAGAAGTCCTTTATCTTCACGACACTGTTCTATGTAAAATTTAGACACCGGTGCGTGAAAACGGGATGGTCGTTTCTCAAATGCCGGAACCGCAGAGTGATTGCGCCACGTCCGAAACGCAGGCTCATGTCGGGCGCTGTAGCCGTCCTGACGCTTGGTCAGGCGGTGGCTGAAGCTCTCGGCCTTGTCTGCGTGCCGCATGTGCAGCCTGTAGCCTCGTAATTGACCGTTCAGGGTGGTTCGTGCTAACGAGCGGTTCTCGCTAATAAGGAGCATCCGCGCGCGCTTGACGGGCTTCTGCTCCCCCCCCCTGTACGTCTCAGGAGCTGGAGGCGTTGCGCGGGGGTGAGGTGGCCCGGCTGCGCGAGCTGTCCGCCGAGCGCTACGAGCTGCAGAGCGAGCTGGAGGCTGCGCACAGCGAGCACGCCCGCCGCATGGGAGAGGCGCGGCAGGAGCAGCGGCATCTGGAGCAGCGGCTGGAGAGGCTGAGGCAGCAGCCCTGCGCGTGTGAACTCAGCACACAGGGCCAGCAGGAGGCCCGCTACGCAGCACAGGTATGAGTACCGCAGCCAGGGGGCGCAGCTCAACGATTGTACTATTATTTTAAAAAGATAATGATAATTAATAATAATCACTGCGGCCGGTGTTGTGAGCAACCCTCAGCACGGTGTCCCAAGTATAAGTTTTCATGTATAGTGTGATGAATTCCTTAGTCCTAGAATCTAGAAAGAAGATTCAAACGGGCTGTGAAATGGTGCCGTTCAGAGCCTGTAAAACACAGAGCAAAGATAGATGGACAGCAGCACCCTCTTGTGGCACCGCAGTGAAATTTGTCCATTGGTAAAAAGTAGGAAACCCCATCAGTCTTATTGTTGTGCCATGAGGTCATTGTAATAATTTATTTTACCGCAAATTTATGTCATAGAGAAGAGTCGATATTGTGTAGCAAAAGTTTGTATAAAAACACAGCAGTATTACAGGGAAGCCCCCCCCCCCCAAGCTTGAATTCCTCCTGTTCAGTTTGTGTTTAACTCGCTGGCACTAACGGTGCCCCCCCCCCAACTCTGCCTTCCCCCCCGCAGCTGCTGGAGCTGCAGCAAAGGCTGGAGCGGGCGGAGGCGGACCGCCAGGAGCTGCAGGAGGCGCTACAGCGGGAGAGGGAGGCGCGGGAGGCACTCGAGTGCGTCATCACCCAGCTCCGGCAGCAGATGGCCGAGTCCGCCGCCCCCCTGAAGCCGGCGGACCCCCCTGCCAAGGAGGTAACCCCCAGGCAGAGCTAGACGGCGACGAGGAGGGACACAAACGCCAGTCATTTCACTCTTACTTCTGCCTCCCGGTTCCTTCCTCTTATCGGCATAAATGTGGGACTCCTTTTTACTCATCCTGTCCTCCCACAGCAGTATTTAAGCCCCCCCCCCAACCCTGCTGTCAGTGTTTTTGTTCACTTCTCAAAGTACTCGAAGGAGGGGCTTTTGGTGGACCCACGTGCCCCCCCCCTCCCAGCCTCCAGGATTCCTGGTTCTGATTCTGTGACACCTGGCTGAACACCAAGAGCTTTGGCGACCTTCGCTTCTTCCCGCCCGCCCACCCCGTGTACATACAGACTCTAAACCAGCGGCAGCAGAACTGCAAAGCATGGATGTTTTTTTTATTTCTATTTTTTTTTTTTTGTAAAAGTAAAAGGAGAAACTGATATAAAATCGTACATAATTATGGAAATCGGTATGGCGAAGAAAATGTGTGATGGCGAGACTGAACAAAAGGAAGCGGGTGGCTCTGTGGAAGGTTGCATGTCCCAGCAGGTTCCGGAAGAAGTGCACCCTCCGGTCCATGCAGTACCTAGGAATGTGATCAAAGTCCACATAGGCAGTCTGATATCAACACGCTTTTTCTTTCCCTTGTGTTTTTTTTGTTTTTTTTTTACCAGTAGGAGGGATCCACTGGGTCATAGTGGGATTCTCATCAAAGACTTAACCGGGCTCTTGTCAGCCAAGTGGTGGCGATGTCAGCCTAAGATGGGAGATATGTTGTTGGATGCTAGTCTCCTTGTTTTACAGGTGCAATTTTTCTCACACTTTCATGAAAGTCGGACTGTCTTGTTAAGCTTGAAGTCTCTCGAAGGCCTTTCTGTGTTTCCGGAGTAATTTTGGCTTTTGAACATTACGGAGAGAGCGAGTACATGAGCCGTCAGTGATTCCCCCAACGAGCTAATTCACTGCTGTGATCAGAATGATTATGCGGGTGTTTATTTTGCTTGCAGAGCTTTCCTAGTTCCCCCCCCCCCCCCACAGCACAGGAGTGGATCTGTGAGATTGAGGTGAAAAGCAGCATGTATGTGACATGAGATCCCAGAGCAGTCTGGCTGGGGGGCGGAAACATGATCTGCGGGCAGTAAGCAGCTGGAAGCCCACGGTGGCCCACATTTGTGTCCAGGGAGCTGAGATGCCGCAGACTGGCGCCTTGACATGACGTCCTCTGGGGCCCTGGGCTTTGTTGGACGTGCCAAGTCGTACCGGGAATGAGTTGGTGACACACCCACTGGAACGCGCGGCCTGGGCCGGACAGACCTATCAGTTCTGAGGCCCCGATTGTTGGGCTCCGTAGTGGCACCGGTGCGGTCCGTGCGTGTTGTTATTTCATCCTGTTATGAAAAATGTGCATCAGGAATGGAACGACTTGGCTGAAGTGTGGTCCCAGTCCCCGGGTGAGGTGTCTCTGCTTACTGGACAGTTCTGGCGTTCGGAAGCGCGTCGCTCAATTAGGGGGAGTGGTCCTCCACCAGGTGACTTGCGCTGCAGGCGTGTGAGGTGATGATGAGGAGGGCTTGCATGTGCTCGGAGCCCCCGTCTCCCTGCACCCCAGACAGCCAGCAGCTGGCAGGTTTACATCGAGCAGCACGCAAGCGCTGGGTGCGGACAGACGAGTGGGAAGGTGCGGCGTCGCAGTGTCAGGTGTCGAAAGATGCCGAAAGCCAGACCGCAACAAGTTAGCAGACGTGCTCAGCACACACTGCAAATGCATGTAAAAAACTAACCATTCCATTACACAGATCCCCCCCCCTACCACCTCCCTAGTCTCAATCCTGCTGTTCACACTATACTTTTTTGTAACTTATCCCCAAACACTAGATCCCTGCCTTTTCCTCATAGACTAAACGCAGCAGCCGATAATCATTTCCGCAATCTTCAGTACATTTCAACAATGATGCAAGCGTGTGCTATGGAGTTGTTCTGATGTTTGAACTTTTCTTAAAATTATACTAAAATTATTTAATGTATTAACTAAAAGATTTATATTCACTTTGTATATACAGTAGTCTAATATATTTAAACTGTTATTACAAATTATCTTTGAAAAGGTTATATAGATAGGAAACGTCACAGGGCTACGAAGTCTAAATATTTTGCTTTTCATAAAGTCATTCATTACATTTTTGTTTGTTTTGTGGTTTTGCAAACCTCTGAAAGGTGAATCGTTTGTGTGGGAGGTGTTTTTGCATGGATTAGCAAAAGAATGTTGCTTGGATGCATTTTTTACTTAGAAAATTTTTATTAAAGTAGATGACGGCTCAGTAGACGATACTGCAGACTGAATGTGTGAGAGAGGCATTCGACTTACCTATTTTGTACACTACCCCGCAGACATTCAGTACGTCTCCTTTTAATATTAAAACTTACAAACGAGCTTTGCACGTACCGGTAACTAATGTATTTGTATATGTTACTTTATGGGGTTCACACGAGAGCTTGTTTCAAGAAGTTATAAAAAAAAAAAAAGTTCATTTATCTCTTTTTTCCAAATAGCTATGCTGAGGAGTGGGTCTTTCTAAAATGTAAAGCAAGACACGGAATGCTCTATTAGTGTATCGGTGCGTTAGCGCCCTCCGCGCCTGCTGGAATTACCCGCACTGCACGTGGAGTGAACAGCAGCGCCGCACTGGCTTAAACAGCGACACCCAGTGGTGCGACCGCCTGACTCTGGAAGTCCGTTGGCTCCCTCGCATCTTAGAGAGACGTTACCAAAACGAACCATTTTGTGGAGTCACTTGCAATTATTATACGAAATTATGTTATGAGGGGAAAGTCTATTATGTGAATACTGTAAAATTACTACATTTTGTTTACAACATTTAAGATTAATCAGTATTAGATACCCTCTCGACAATTACCTCTGTACCAGTTAGTTAAGTGCTGTTTTTTTATTTTTACGTAGTGTAGGATATTTGCATTCTTATTTCTGACTTTTATGTACTGGTCGAATAGTAAATAGCATTTTATACACAAGATACGCTATATATTACTTTGTCTGTAAACGGCATAAATGCAAACAGGAAAGATTTTCCCGCTTTTGATATTCATGGAACGGTCTACGATCGGTTCCCGCTCCAACCCTCTCAAGCCCTTGCATTACAGCAGTGTTATGAGAAAATACATGGCTGTGAATTGTGTACATATTTAATTACATGTTTAATGACCGCATTCAGTACAGTTCAGGCCTGCCACTGTAAGCAGACTTTTTACGCCGACTAAAAATAGTACGGTGCCAGCACTCGATTTTTTTTTATGTAATTTATGAAACATTTGAAAATGTCACATTTGCGACGCTCTGCGTGTCGCAGTTTGATCAAAGGGTGTTGGTACTAAACCCTTAACAGTCGCCCTACGCGAAGCCTTCTTTCGCGTATGAATTATTTTGTACATGCTATATTTTACTATTGTCGTTTGACACATGGATGAATATCTGCTTACTCGGGCTCAGGCTGTTTGTCGTCATTATAGTTGCCACACAAGATTTAAGAGAAAACAATCTATTACTCTTTATGGCTTTGTAAACTTAAAAAAAATATATATATTTACTATTCTAAAACACGAAACGCAGTGTCTGTATGTGACCATTGCATACAATGTTGCCAATTCTATAAAATGTGATGAAACATTTTGTTTTTGCATTGCATGAAACGAGACACTGTTCTCCTACCTCACGTTGTGATATAAAAGGGTTTTATAAGCAGACGACGCTGCACCTCTAACAGTTTATCATAATTGATATTTACTAGCGATGCAATCTGTACATGCTTTAGCTAAGACCTCAGTTGTATGTCGTGTTATTTTGTTTCCCTCTCCTTCCCGGTTTTCAGCTCTTGTAAATATACCCGGAAAATATAGAAAATGTACTTGGATAAAATTCAAGTAAAGCTCTGTAGTGTCGAAATGTTGTGTGCGTTTTTATTGACGATATTAGTTTTCGCCGTTTGGGAATAAGCTGAAAATTACTCGTTTTCAAAGCGGTGATGACGGAAGAATTTTCATCTAAATGTTTCTATGATAACATTTCATTCTCTGCAGGTTCAGATTGTGTTCACATATGTACCTCGTGTGTGGCATATGCGAAAAAAAGGTAACTGCGTGGTTTCAGGCAAATCTCTGAATGGTATTTCCGGCTACCTCTGTATGATTAGGACGCCGACAGATGGCAGGTACATATGCACTAAACGTGGGCCGCTGACACTGCTGAGAACCTTAACCTCTCTCACCGTGAAGAAGCGGAACACGGTGGCCGGGGTAAATGGGATCATTCAGCCCAATAGGATTTCCATGTGTCACCACGTGTAATGTCCAAGCGCATCTTACCATTCTATAAATATGTGTACCACATTACCTAAACACTAACGTTGTTAATCCGACGTTGAATATACACGTTTAACACTCTGCTGTAGAGGTCTGTAACAGTGTAGCAAATGTATTTTTCCCACGGTTAGAAAAGCTGTCAACTAGGTGGAAAATAGAAAAATGGAAAATATGACCACAAGATGGCAGAATAGAGGAAAAAAAACATAACTGCGTGTATATTTCTCCTTCCAAAGAAAAATCTCTTTTCCGGGGTTCCATGATCACAAAGATGTTCCCGCTCTCAAAGTGGCTCCAGGATAAACGTTGTCATCATACTTCAGGAAACACCATTTTCTGAACTTTCTCAGTTGATTTCACGTTTTCTCTGCAGTGGTCAAGGATCTGGAAAGTTGTACTTGAAAGCCAACTCGTTGGAGTTGCAACTGCAGGTGGGCAGACACAGCAATACATCAGTTGGCCTGGTCTGTCGGTGATGTATCCGTCTTGCTAACGGCACGACGGGGAATCTTTTCAGCGTGTTCTGGGTTCCTCTGTTGACAGTCTTCCATATTTTCTGATTTACCTGCATCCGGAGAGGCAGTAAACAGCTGTAGAGCGTTTTGCATACGTCTCTGCTGTCGTCTTCGGGAAATGCCATTGCTGTCTCCCGCCTCAAACAAAAGATCCGTATTCCAGCTGTGAGGCTATGCTTTTGAAGTTAAGAGCTAAAATCGCAATCGCGGCTCTCTCCTGTCTATACTGGGCCCATGGCCCATCACTAAAAAACTAAATGATGGACATGATCAAGGTCTGGGGAAAGGTGGCACCTCTATAGCAGAAATACATATATTTGAATGTAGTAAGAATATCAGTTTGGAACAGCCTTGTTACTTGCAATCAGTGCTCTATCTTTCCTTTGGTAACAATTTTTTGATAGTAACAGCTGATCATTTTATACATTTCAGACAACTTGATCATTTTCCCTTGTGTTACTTTAATAGCTTTGACCTTTCATGTATGTACTCTTCCCTGAAACGCTGTTGGAGAGTGGAGAGCGTATTTATCTCCATGTGATCAAGATTCCAGATGCAAGAACCAGTAGCGATGTTCCCTGGTTTATGGTGAGTCTCACTGCAAACCGTGTCATGGTTAGCGTAAGCATTAAGCGACACCAAAGGAATTGTTGATTTAAATAAATAGGTCATGATTAGAGTCATTCCATGTCAAATGTCCTTGTGGTTGAACTCCTCATGGTCGATCTTACTGCAAAGGAACAAGCCGTGTATGAAGGAGCTACTAAGATGAAGTTAGATTCACAGGGTCTCTACCTCAATGAACAGACATAATGCATGTTCGGTCTTACTGATAGCATTTTATCTTGTCAATATCGCATGTGCGTTAGAACTCTCAGTGATTCACCGTATAGGTTTTAAATAATTCCGTCTAAACTTGCAATTTATACAGTACTGTATAAATCATACATGTTATTTTAAAAGCTATACAATGAAATACCTTCAAGCACATGATAGTGTAATAGCTGGCGTATCAGATGGTATTAAGCTTTCTAACAGACGTATTGACGTTGACAAAATAATTTGCTGTCTATATGGCAGACCATGCATTGGGCCAATGTTATTTAAGGTGGCACGAATCTAACGAATACGAAACTGCCGAACAAGAAACTAAACTTCAGCCTCGTGAAGGAACTGCTTATCTTTCGTATGCAGTCAGTGTTGGTATTACCAAAACAATTAAACCGCCCAAACCAGTTAAACTGAAGCAAACGCGGATGCCTGGTACGCCCTGACTAGGACTACTTCAGGGGTAGCGATTTCTGCACGAACGAGTAAGAGTGATCCCCTTTCGAGGTTCTAAGTACCAAAGATCAAGCAAAATCCTTGACCCGCCCACGCCTTGTAAAAATTGGGAAGGGACCCCCCCCCCCCCTCCGTTGGCTATGCCCCCCGTTTGAGCGCCTGTCCCTCAAAAAGAGTTTTTCATCCTAAATTTGCCAATTTAAAACACTTCTGTGTTATGCTAAGCAATTCACAAAACTGAGTATCAAGCGCAAAGGCTCAATTTAAGACCAATATTACGTAAGTTAAAAATAAAAATTTTGAATGTTTATTCTAAAATATTACTCTTACTGTGTATAAAGTAAATCAGAATTTCAGCAAGTCTGATATGGAGGCCCTACATGAAAATACGGTATTCACATTTTAAAGGCTTTCCCCATGACGTCACTTTCCGTATTTCTATTGTGACGTTTGATTATAGTAATAACCTTCATGCCTAGATCAGAAAGTATAATGTGGTACCCACAGGAACAGAAAAAACAACTAGTTTTTAAAAGCCGCATATTTCAAGGACAATAAATTCCAAGACTTGTTACTGCAACGGTTAGAGCATAAGCCCCGGAGAGTGGGGTGAGTGGCATCGTCTGAGAGAGATCCAAGAAGAAAAAACACTGAAAACCGAAGGTATTTTAATGGATTGCAGGCAACCAATGACTGGCTGGTAAGTAATATCCAAGATGAGGTGAGTTATATCAAATCACAGATGCTGGTGGAGCAGTGGTGGTTGGCGAGATTATTCATCTCCAGCCACGCGTGTAATTTTGGGCGTGGCACCGCGGTCGCCGACCCGATAGACCTGCTACTCCCAGGTTTTGACAGGTGGCTTCTGTCCCAGATGCTACACCCTGCTCTCGGTCACCTGTGCCCGCAGGGGCTGTAGCGACACCATGCACATCCAGATACCTGGAAAAAAATGCTACGTTCCGTTTCAGCTCGGAATTTCTGCAGTTCCTTGTCGTAAATTCCAGCTGACACATCCCTCGAAGTCAGAATTCCTGCTCGGAAAGTCGGAGGAATCTACACAAACCCGACCTCAGAGTTTAGAATGGCTGCGCCCTTCATCAACAGAAGTGAAAGCTATAGTTGTGTACTGTTTATTAACACTTACATCTTATTTGAGGCTAATTAAATAGGTCGTACACACAGTACTGTCCAGCCACTATCTGTGGACATTTTACTAGGGTGTTTTATAAACAAGATACCGTGTAATGCGTTATCCACTGATAAAAATAGCTAGCAATTAACCGGACTAGAACCGGGACCTGTTGCAAAAAAATCGGGTTTCTTAGCTGGATAACTTGCTGGATTTAAGGTAGTCTGGACAAAATGTAAGGTAAAGGCCATTTAAACCGGTGTATGTTAAATCTGACAAGTTATCCGGCTAAGCAAAAAAATCCTGCTGTTTGAAACAAGTCCCTGGTATTTCTAAATGGCTGCGATTAGTTGTACTGGAATAAGGTTAACTCGGATGTAACTTCACTCGGCCCTGACTTCCGAGATAAATGAAGTGCAGGAAAAATCCCAGTGGCAGAAGCCGTCTGTAAACATGACTCTCTCCTGATGGCCCAGATCCCGGGTGTAGCCCCACAAGGCCACGCTGATCAGGAAGCTGTTGAGGAAACAGAGCCAAGGGACGTTCAGGTCCATGTATGCTGGAATGTTCACCCTCAGCACCAGGACGGCTGCCTGCAGAAGCACGTAGGGGGCCCATGTGCTGAGGAAGCCATGCAATTAGGCCGAGCACTAGGATGGCCCTTGGGGACATGCACTGTGGCTCCACCAGCACAGACCCAATTTGGCCAGGAGGAACCTACACCCCAACACGAGTCCTTCAGAAAGTCAAATTCAGATGCAAATGATTTTCAGCCTGAAGGAGGTGATATTTTTATGCATTAATATGCATAATTGTCCTTCGGTTTGTTTATATGAACAAATTACGGCTTCTATATCAGGAAAACATTTTCAACGTGATTTTTAAAAGTCCCTCAGCATTATAGTGTCAAATGCTAAAATACTCCAAGTGCAATAGATCTTAACAATCTAATCTCAAATTAAATCGCTTTAAATGTAAGGTTCTTTAAAGCACCACATGCAAAAACATGAGCATGTCAAATTACGGTTTAACATCAGATATGCAGATTTTCATGTACACAGATTTTCCAGTAATAATCCACAATCATTCAAATACATCGTATTTCATTAATCGTACTGTCAGCTGAAGTCCCCGACTAAATCGGCAAAAGGAAACTTCGGCTGAAAAATACATTGTTTATTAATAAAACAAAGGTCAGGTTCTGATCATTGAATAGGAAGGCAGTAACAAATGTTGCAATGAAACAACACAGTTGTTACAGACATGAAGGGGAATGTCAGCTATGGTTTCCTTTGCATTCGAGACAATGTTGCATTTTATGCTCATTCTTGACTCAGCGCTCAGGATGTGTGTTGAGAGATGCTTAAAAAGCTAAGCAAATGATTGAACGTTGCTCTGAAACTTTAAATAGAAACAAAAGATTATTATCTTTTATTCCCCTCACATACTTTTAAAGTCACCAAACAGGTTTAAGAGAACAAGCATTGAAAACAGGTTTACATACCGTCAACAGTGAACATTTTTATATTCACCACATACCCAAAGTGAAATTGCTCTTTACCCCGTGTAGGAAGCAGACATGGCTTTTCCCCCGTGAGATCATATTCCTCATTTCTGGTGTGATATTTCGTGAAGGTGTAGTCTCAGCTTTGAATAAAATAGATGTGATGAAGCATTGAATTGACAGCGTCCAAGGCTAACATGAAACCCATGTTATTGCAATAGCTTTCCTGTCCTAAATAGAGAAGTTTTTTTGGATTGTATGTTAAGTTTTATTGAGACTTAAAAACTGCATATTCCAAGCCCAAACTCGTTACTTGTTACATGCCCAAACTTGTTAGTGCAATGCGGAGATTCCTTTGAGACTGGAAACATTAACGCAGGTCTGACCCTCTGAACGATGACCATCTATGTCTGGAAAGCCTGAAAAGAAATCCCAGTGGCAGAAGCCGTCTGTAAACATGACTCTCTCCTCATGGCACAGATCCCGGGTGTAGCCCCACAAAGCCACGCTGATCAGGAAGCTGTTGAGGAAACAGAGCCAAGGGACGTTCAGGTCCATGTATGCTGGAATGTTCACCCTCAGCACCAGGACGGCTGCCTGCAGAAGCACGTAGGGGGCCCATGTGCTGAGGAAGCCATGCAGGATTAGGCCGAGCACTTGCTTTCTAGACAGGATGGCCCTTGGGGACATGCACTGTGGCTCCACCAGCACAGACCCAATGTGGCCAGGAGGAACCTTTATTTCCGTGAAGACCGGAGCTTGGAACCCTGGAACGCTGTTTATGAGAGCACATGCGAGGGTTATCAGGAGCACGACAGAGACCTGGGTGCTTTGGGGGCTCTGGAACACCTGGCATGAGCTCAGCAGCAGGTACGGCTCCTCCTGGACCTCCAAGTAGAACTGGGAGACCAACGTGACATAGAGCAGGGCTGTAGTCCACATGAGGCCGACACCCACAGCGTACCCGAGCTTCCTGGCCCAGTGCAGGGGCCGTGGCCGATGGGACAGGTTCCAGAAGTGGTCCAAGCCTATGATGAAGAAGACGGGCCAGTGCATCAGGCCATAGGTGAAGCATGCGGTTTGAACCAGCAGGCAAATGTGGTGAGAGGTTAGACGCAGGCTGAGGACGGACACGTCTTCCAGGAGGTAGATGGCTGAGGTGCCGGCAGCCAGGAAGGTGTCCACCAGGGCCAAGGAGACGCAGAGCAAGCCGAGGAGGCTTTGCCCCATGTGGCGCCTCTGCAACCCCACCACAGCCCAATTAAGCAAGCACTTCCCATTCAGAACCAGAACCAGGGAATATATGTCATTCTGCATGGTACCACCTGGTGTCATGTACTCCATAACTTCAGCAGGATGAGCCACCTGCATCCATAGGTAAAGTCCACACTAAGTCAACATCTCAGAGATCCTTCTAGGAAACATGGATATGCTTCAGTATTCAAATGGAGTTTCAGTTAAGATTTACTTCTCAGCTGGAACAGAATATTCTGAATCTGTTGCTCCTGCTGTAAGCAATAAATTGCTCCTCAACCGTCCACAACATCAGTCCTCCAGAAAGTCAAATTTAGATGCAAATGGTTTTCAACCTGGGGAGATAATTATATTTATGCATTAATATACATAATTTCCTTTTAGTTTGCGTCATGCAACTATAGCAGTTAAATATAGCTTCAGTTTGGACTCCACTTTCGAAAGACCTTAACCATCTAATGTCGAATTAGATCGCCGTAAATATTCAGGCACCTGACAGAAAAATATGAACATGTCAAACTACTGTTGAACATTAGATGTGCAGATTATTTTTATACAGATTTCTCATTAATTTAAGCCCACAGCAATTACTCCAGTAATTTAAATCCGAAGCAGTAATTTACAATCCACAGCAATTTAAAGCCATCGAATTTTAATCGCACTGCCATTTTGAGTCCGTGACTATATCTACTACAGGAAAATCGATTATTATTATATGAATATATTATCAGTTTTAAAAAAATAGTTTCTGTTCATAGAATAATAAAACAATAAACGTTATAGTAAAACAACACAGCTGGTACAGACGAGAAGGTGAAGGTGAAATCCGCATGATTCACGGTGCATTTTACGCTTTTACATTGTCTCCAATTAATATACCTTTAACTTTATATTAAGTTGTGTGTCCCCCCCCAATATAAAACTCTCTCCTACGCCATTGCTTCTACATTACTCAGTGCTGGGGAAGTATGTTATTAAAAGATACGTTTAAAACGGTCAGTGAATTATCAAATATCGCCCAGAAACTTAAGAAATAAACTTCTATCCCGTTTCATTTCACGCAGTTGTATATATATTCCTGAAACGGGTTTAAGCGAACCTGGACTAGATCCAAAGTTTTGAAAGGAAGTATGAATCATTATATGTATGTATTATATATATTTTTTATTTTGGGAACGGTGTCGTTTTTCACGTACCTGAAATGAATGCGCTCCACGCCCTGTGTAGGAAGTACTCCTAATGCTGCTGTAAGGCGGTTTCAGGTCGCGTTAACAATGCGACTGCTCGCCTTAAATCTTTCAAGCAAGCACCCCCAACTATTACCTGCACCAAGTTAGGGTGTGTAAGAGCCTTTATACAAAAGAAAAGAAAAATAGTTTGTCCAGTTTTGGTTTATGTAGATTTTGAACGTTTTGTGTTGAGGAAAATATATGTATATATTTTACGTTTAAATTATTTTGTAAACCGGGCAAAGTCTAAAGACTTATCGAGTCAATTCTTTTACGGCTTAAGTTGACTGTAAATTGGGGTATGGAAACTAGTTGCGTGTTAATTATATTTATGTATCTATTTAAAACAGCACACGTCATTACACCCCGATTAAGCTTGATAAACGGTTGCAAGACGAATGGAGGGATGCATGTCTGGCTCTATTACCTAAACCGAGGTATTTTTCGTAACTTTTAATTTTTAACCTCCTTTGCCCCCAGTTTAACTTAATTTACCCGAGTGCGAGAATCGTCATAATGAAACATAATAAATGTAGGCGATTTTTAAAAATGTAAATTGCTTTAGAAATGAATGTTGGCGCCTACAACATACTTGCAATTGCGGAACTTTTACGATAATCTAATCACTAAAATGGTTTTCCCCTTCCAATTGGAAAGGATACGTTTTGCAACCAAACCAGTCATGAAAACAACTTCCTGTTATAACTGCCCGCCCATACGCCTTTATTAGCCAATGATATTGGAGTATGGATCTTTTTTTCCCTCCCCAATGTCCAATCATATTCTTCTTCCCGAACACCGTAGTTTGTCCTAGCTGAATGTAGCGGTGGTCGATGAATATAAAGTGTTGTATAAAAGGTAGCTAGCAAGGTATATATTAAATATTAATAGCCTGCGACATTATACTTTAATTTTTACAGTGACAGTAATATCGTGAATTGTTTGTAATGGCATGATTTAAATAATTTTCTCAAGGCTAATCCGCCAAATAAGATTATTGTAATGAGCGAATGACATTATTTTTTAAAAAACACTCCATGTCAGATTACGTTTTTCCTATAAAATGAAGCATGTATGTAATTCTCGCTCTGGACGAATTGTATTTGAAAAACGTAACGATACGCGTCGTTTGTCAGACTAATTTTATGTTACTTTGCTCTCGGTGCTTTCCTGCAATGTTTACAAAAAACTTTCGCACAAAAACGTGCAGTCATATTGAATAAGCATAATTTCTTAACATTTTATGCAATAAACGCGTACTGCTTTCGTCAGAAAGATGCAGTGAGGCTCTAACCGCAATGTTAGGTAACTGCCTGTCTCAACAGGAAGCTCCTATCCTCTTTTCCCGTAAGTTCTCTGCTTTGCTGGATGGAAGGAGCGGAAGAGCTCGCACGACACCCGTCTACATCCACCGAGAAGGACAGCAGCCTGGCCGAACTGGTGAGACCTCCCAGGCCGAAGGGGAGGCAGGGCAGGTCGCCTAGGAGACGTCGCGACGCCAAGAGGCGCTTAGATGATCAGGGGCGGCAGCCTTGCGGGATGGAGAGACGGCGGTTACCGGGGCAACCGGAACACGCCAATCCTCCAGCATCCACAGCCGAGACAGCTGGCACCTCTCTGAAGAGATGGGATAGATGCAGGTAGCCGTGGCGACCGCAGTAAATACTGTGACTCTCCCACATCACTTAATGAGTGCCAAACATGTTTACCTAATCACTGTATTAAGAGCTAAGAGTCCCATGGGGTAGACTAGATCTGAACTGTGTTAAGCTGTCCTACATGCTTAACTGCCACAGATTCTGTCATCTCTGGTGTCAGTAAAATTTAGAAAATACTGTATATATGTTTTTATATGGCCTATAAAGGCGACATACCTATGTTTCTCTGTGATTTTATTACAGGCGGGCACACTTTCTTCATGGACCATACCCAGCTACACATTTTGGACCTAAAGCTTGCATCCTACCCAACCCCACCTCAGTCATGTAAGGCAACTAAATGCAAACATGAAAAATAACTTTTTTTTCCCATCCCCCCTTTGTAACTGTGCAGCTATGCTTAGAAAAACTTTTGATTGTGTAAGTATGGCTTCATAGATAAGGGTGGTGTGTTTTGATTGGCTGGCTTCCCCCCCCCACCCGAATCTGGTGTTCTGATGACACCATGCTGTGCCGGGTAAGGAAGCGGGTCTCCAAACCGTTGGGCTTGGCTTCAAACCGGTGACCGCCGCCTGAGCACTATGCCTGCCTTCCACCCCCCTGGGCGGCAGAAGGAGAAATGGTAAACGCGGAAATGGGGGATCGAACCTGCAGAGTAACCTGGAGTTTGGACCCCCCGTGAAGTTTATTTTAAAGTACTTTGGAGGACACAGAATTTTGGGGGGAGGGGCGATCCAAAAGGCGAGAGTGCAAATGAAGTGATTCGTGAGGGAGATGATCCCTGTGTTGTCTGTCAGGACAAAAATGTATAAACAGGAATGAGAAGCATTGGCTAACATGAGGACTGGCTACCCCTGCCTCTGTCTCCCTCAGGCATATCCAGGACCCTGCGAGCCAGCGCCTTACCTGGAATAAGCCTCCAGAACATGTCCTGGTCATCAGGAAGATTCGCGACAAGAACCTGTTGGAACCGTTCAAGGAGCTGTGCAAGTTCCTGATTGAGGTATCGGGGTGGACTTTCATGCGGGGTAGGGCTGTAGATACGAGTTGAGTGCACAGTCTCACGCACACGTCGAGCCGATCTGTCTGTACCTTGTTCCAGTCATATCAGCCTGTGTTTTACAATAGATTCGTGCATTGGTGTTATGTGCACCATTGAGGATGTTTTTAGAGAATCTGTTGAAAGAAAGAAAGAAAGATTAAGTCCCTTAAACTCTAACTGACAGTAAGGGAGAGTGGAGCTGTGCTTCTTCTGTGGGATTGGGGGTGGGGGGAGTAGGCAGTGTAGCCTTCTTAATACTGCGAACCCAAGCTTCATGTCTTTTGCTGAGCATTTAAGTATCTGGCATGACAGTGAGCGATGCAGGGAGGACAGGATGCTTTTGGCAGACTGTTTGTGCACATGCAGGATTGAAATGGCATAACCCCTGGCACTGCAGAATTACGCTCGCTATAAGCTGGCTACTCATTAGGTACACAAAGGCATCTTCCAGGTTATGAAGCACCGGCCGCCCCTGACATTGTTAAGAACATAAGAACATAGGAAATTTACAAACGAGAGGAGGCCATTCGGCCCATCAAGCTCATTTGGGGAGAACTTGACTAATAGCTCAAAGTTGTTAAAATCTTATCTAGTTCTGATTTAAAGGAACCCAAGGATTCAGCTTGCACTACGTTATCAGGAAGACTATTCCATACTCTAACTACACGCTGTGCGAGGAAGTGCTTCCTCAAATACATTTTAAAATGTTCTCCCGCTAATTTACACTTATGGCCACGAGTTCTAGCATTTAAACTAATATAAGTAGCCATTTGGCTGAACAGCATCCAGACCTGTTAGAATCTTATATACCTGGATAATGTCCCCCCTCAGTCTCCTTTTCTCGAGACTAAACAGATTCAGCTCAGCTAACCTCTCCTCGTAAGACATTCCTCTAAGACCAGGAATCATTCTCTTAGCCCTATGTTGCACCTTTTCCAAGGCAGCAATGTCCTTCTTAAGGTATGGTAACCAAACCCGCACACAATATTCTAGGTGGGGTCTTACCAAGGAATTATATAATCATAGCATCACTTCCCTTAACTTAAACTCCACACACATTATAGCTTCCATTATTTTTCCAGTAATGCTAGTTAAAGATTGGCCTATAGTTTGCTGGGTGACTTCTATCCCCTTTTTTGAGTATGGGAATTATATTAGCATGCTTCTAATCAGAAGGTACCACACCAGCAGATAACGATTTCTGGAATATTAACGTTAAAGGTTGGATAAGAATATCCCTCATCTCTTTTAAAACTATAGGTAAAATGCCATCAGGTCCCTGCGATATTCCATTTGATTGGAGTGTAATTTGCCTGTGCGAGTTGTTGTGATAGATGTTTTGTGTGTGTCAGTCAGTACGTTTACAAGTTTGCACAGCTAAGTGAAGTTATGCTTATAGCTCTACTAGGCCGTTTAATCTGACTACTGTTCTTGTCCCAGTATACATGCACGAGAGAGGAATTGATTTATTGACTGAAGCATGATCGACTCCTATTACAATAAGTGGCGATGTGGCTCCTTTCAGCTTGTTAGGTTTGGGCTTTTTCTGGTTGACCTATTACGAAAATGAACAACCCTTAAAATTGCAAATTGAATAGTTTCTCAGCCCTGTACATTTCGCACGTACTATACGTCCTCTGCTTCTGTTACTTCCCGGTCAAAGCCCAATTCGGAAGCATGCGCGGAGCACCCAGTGCGACGGAACATATACATTCAAGGAGCAAGTCGACTCCTTGTCGCATTATCTTCGTGTCTTAGTCGATTCGATTTAGTGTGGTTTTAGTCGGACTAACATGTTTACATGTACTTAAAATCTGGTTTTAGTCCGACTAACAGTTTTCTTGATGTGCTTTCATTTTAAATTATGAGACACCTTTCACGCCCTGTTTTTTCGGGGATCCTTTTTTGCTCACCCTTTCCAGACAAACCTGTCATGGCTTCTGTCTTCATCATTTATAGCTCCCACATTCTCGTTTTCTCATCCTCACGGTGTGCTCTATGCACGCCGACTCTGTTTCAGCTCCGCCGTGAGCGCCTGGAGCTGTACACCTGTGCGAAGTGCATATCCTTGGCCTTTAGACTTATTTATCGAACGCTACATGTTTTTTTTTTTTGCTTCAGTATATCTGCAACACAAACGTTAAAAGAGGAGTAGGGTTGCACGATTCTAGGTGAAATATGACTGCTGCTATGATGATTTATTTCCCCCTTAGAGTCAAGACTGCGATTTTCTCTCACGATTCTCGAGCAATGAATGTATTTCTCTTTTTTTTGCCTTGCATATTGTCTTTTTGAAGACGAAACAAACGTGGGTCTCTATAATATATGTATCGTTTAACATACCGATATTATCAGCCAATATTCACTACTTGTAAGTGGTCTCGAAGTACCAGTCTGGGACGTGCTTATAATTATTTGTTAAATCTGGCTTGTAGATCGAACTTTTATTTTCCACAGAATAAAATACAGTGTGACATTATTCCACTAATCTGCATTGGCAAGCATGAAAACATGAATAAACAATATACATATAATTCACTAAACAGCTGCCATTAAAACTGACTCATGTGGGGGTGGGCTGATTAGTACTTATTTTTTAGTCTCTGTGGAAAACGGTCGGTCAATGGGCCAGATTTAATTGATTTTCAAATGGTAAACCCTTGTCATATATTATTGTAATTGCACACACCAATACCTTGGCAAGGAGCCACTTAGGGGACAGGGTTGGATAATATTTTTAAACAGTTTTTAATACGTTTCAGTGAATGCAAATGTGGCTTTCCATGCGAGGAGTTAAAAAAATAATAGAAATATGTTTTGTTTTTTTTAAAACTACATCAGAAATGAAACTACTGAACTGAAAGCCAATTCATAAATCTTTGTTAACTTGCCTTGTGTTCAGCGTAAGTCTGCTTTATTGACAGAGTTAATAATCGGCAGTTAGCAGGAACAGACGCCGAGTTACTTGTGCGATATCGTCGATTACATCCTCGTCAGTAGTAAGGACCCCATCCCCCCCCCATCCCACCTTGCATCTCTGCTTGCTTTCAGGAGAAACAGCTGGTGGTCTACGTCGAGAAGAAGGTGGCAGACGACGCGACCCTGTCTCAGGACGAGACCTTCGACGCCATCGGAAACCAGCTGTGTATCTTCAGAGAAGGTGGCGCACGTTGTGTTGGAGCAGAGGTCATGTGACAGATGTGGCAACTTTGGTCATGCTCCACATTTACGGATGTTCATCCCTCTCGCTATACCCCGTCTTCTTAATGCCCTACAGGCTATGATGACATTTCAGACTGTATAGACCTGATCATCTGCCTGGGAGGGGACGGCACCTTGCTGTATGCATCCTCTCTGTTCCAGGTAATAACTGTATTCAGAAGGCTACAGTTACAGTGTGGTCGGTGAGGCTGTGGGGGAGGGTTAATGGGTGACTGGGCGGTACTTTCAGGAAGCTGCCAAAATAACTGAGAAGCATAACTTGTATTCAGAGCGGTTGCCATGTATTCGTTTATGGTTTCTTGAACTGTAAGTGCCCATCGACAGCAGGGTTCCCCAGTTCTGGTGCTGGAGGGCCAGAATGCAGCACAGTTTGCAGATTTCCATGCTCAGACATACCTACAAAACTTGGTTATTAGCCGATTTAAGATGTGCTTGAGCAGGGAAGTCTGCAAACTGTACTCGATTCTCCAATGACAGGGATTGTGGAAGCCAGGTGTGTTGTTTGAGTAGTGAGTTTGATCAGGTGCCGTATGCAGAAGATGTGGTCTAGTTGTAGCACATGGAAAAGGACAGTGCAAAAAAGACATGGATGCTCAGATAAGTAGGTTGATTGAGGTATATGAAGCACTGCTGGTCATTGTCTAGCAGGTTTACCTAGACAGGGTTAGTTGGTATGGACCCATCAGGATGAGAGAGGTTAGGTGAGCATTCTCGCACGGTCCTCAGTACATGTGTGGTTCATGATGAAAGAAGCCTACAGGCTGTGTTTTTCGTACGTCAAAGAGTTCTTGAAGCTCTTTTCAGATGTGGCTTTGCGTTCTCTTACCCCCTTCAGCGGCAAAAATACACGAACACGGAGCCAGTCTGAGTGATTCTCTTCATCCTGTGGTGAAGCATTTCTGTTCCAGTACAAGCAGAATGCTCTTTGATGACGTTGCCCCCCACCTCGGAGCTGACCTAGAATCTGTGCAGAGAGGCTGTTCATTTTGACGACCCTTTATCTTGCTAGTTGCCTGGGACTGCATGCGTGCCTGACAAAAAGCACCTCGCAGCCTCACTCTTTGTGGTTGTGGTCACATGACCTGGTGTGGCACAGCAAACAGTGTGCTGCTCGATGCTCAGTGCAGTGGTTTTGTGGTATGTGCTCGCTGTCTCATTCTCATGCAGACAGTTATTGAGAATTGCGTCATTCAAATGAGAATCGATCATCGTATTTATATTGAAAAAGGTTTTAGCGTCTCATGTCTGAGTTAAAAAAATTGCATTTCTTTACGATTAAAAATAGTTTGATCATCATTAGATCGACACATAGTGGTGCATATTAATAACAGAAGTACAGTTCTATTTTACAAGTCAATAAAAGGTAAATTATTAAGCACTAATGTAGGACATAATGTAAAAAAATGTAATACAAGAACCAAAGACATTAAAAGTGAGATATGAATCATATTTGTTAAGCGTATACCTATCAGCAATATGTTTGTAAAACTCTATATTACTGAGTATTTATAGCAAAATACGTACTGAAATTGAAAATACGGACCGGATTAAAATCTTTACCCTATTTTACCCTATTTAAATACGTACATGTATGCGAAGCCTTGCAACTGTGGTGCTGTATCGAGTTTCTCTCTCTCCCTCCTACCGAAGGGCAGTGTCCCCCCTGTCATGGCATTCCATCTGGGCTCGCTGGGGTTCCTCATGCCGTTCAGGTTCGAGTCCTACAAGACGGAGGTGGCCAAGGTGTTTGAAGGTATGCCGCTCGCATGCCGGGTGTCTTCCCGGGCTCGTGGTGGGTTTGGCGGCTTAAGCCAACTTTGTACATTCTGCCCTGGCTGTATCTGCCCACTTAGCAGGTCAGTTTATTTAGTTATTGTTTAATATAATGATTTACATGTAATGGAAATAAATTAAATTTCATAGACATCTTACCAGTACATTCTTATCAGTGAATTGCAGACTTTTAACATGGCTGCATCCGTGTGCATAATTGTGTTTACAAGTGTGGGTGTGTGTTTGTGACCGTGCAACTGTATGTGGGCATGTGTGTGGTTGAATGCATGCATGCAGGTGTGTGAATGCATGTTTGCATGTGCGGGTGCATTACTGTGTACATGTTTATGCTTATGCGCTCGTATGTATGTGTTTGTGCATGTGCAAGTGTATGTGTGTGCACAGGTGTATGGATGCGTGTGCGCACGCAGGAGTATGGATGCATGTGCGTCTGTGCGTGCGCAGGTGTATGGATGCATGTGCGTATGCGCAGGAGTATGGATGCATGTACGTGTGTGTGCATCTGTATGGATGTATGTGCGTATGCGCAGGAGTATGGATGCATGTGCGTGTGTGTGCGCAGGTTTGTGGATGCATGTGTGCATGTTTATACACATGCACGTGTTTATGAATGTGTTTTTGCACACGTGCTTGTATGTATGCTTGTGTTTGTGTGTATGAGTGTTTTCATGCATGTGTAAGAACGCTTTTCCCTGTGTGCTCACTTGTGTGCATGCTTATGCATTTAAGCGTTTGCACTTGTGCAGTTTTGCATACGTGTACGTGTTTGTGTGTCAATGTATGTCTGCATGCCCTCACAGGGAATGCAGCCATCACCCTGCGCAGCCGTCTGAAAGTGAAGGTGGTGAAGGGCACGTCGCAGAAGATGCGTCAGTCCTACGTGGCGGAGAACGGTACCTCATCCCCTAAGGGGAACCCCCATGCTGGGGAGGACAGTGACGCTGGGAAGGTCACCCTGCAGCTGCAGGTAAGGCTGTTGCCGATGTCGGCGAGTCGTTTTCCTTGCAGTGGAGCAGAATGAGCAAATGCACGTTTGTTCTGGGCGCGGCCTCCGGGATCTGGTTTTGGGTTGGGCCACATGACAAGACAAAAGACAATGTGCAGAGCTATTTCTGCCTTTAATCTCCATGGTGATGGAGGCATGTTTTGTTTGTGTAGAAATTTCACTGACCTTGAAAGTCATCGCATGGTGTCACATCACTGATGCATTGTCACATTTCAAGGTGACGAAGTAAATATAAAGATTCATTGATTAATCGAGGTTATTGTCCCAGGAATCTGAACTAATGTATGATGAAGAATGTTTTGTATAGCGACGATAATTTAAAGGTATGCTAATGATCATTTAATATCGTGTCATTTTTCCAGGTTCTGAATGAGGTTGTGGTGGACAGAGGTCCCTCTTCCTACCTCTCCAACGTGGACCTGTATCTCGACGGCAGGCTGATCACCTCAGTGCAAGGAGATGGTATGACTGTTAAAATGGATTGTGTGTGAGAGAGAAGGTTACAGGGATGGACATAGCCGGTACACAAGCACGCATTCACCTTTAATAGCGATATGTGCGGCAATCGATTAATGTAACAGTGCGAATGCATATGTATTTTATGTGCATTTGCGCCTCATTTTAACCTCTATACCGCGAATGAAGTACAAATTAACATTTAAAGGTTAAAATTCACGGTACTTTCTTGTGATATTGGTGCAAATGCACATAAGATATGTACGCATTTACCACTGTCACATTAATGGATTGCCACACATATCGCTATTTAAGGTGAATGCATATTTGTGTACTTGTGGCCAAGTTCATAGAGCACTTTACAGATGCGATGAGCCACTTCAGCCACCACCAAATAAAATGATGGCGGCCCACCTTCCCCCATCCACTCACCCCACCTTGGTGAAGGGGGATTAATCAGCTAGAGATGGGGGATGTTTAGGAGGCCTGATTTGATTGGGCACCTACCTTTTTGAGGGATGCCCAGGGGTCTTTCACAGACCCCCGTCATCTCATCCGAAGGCCTGGCACCATTCTTACAGCACAGTCCCTGTCACTGCACTGGGATCCGCACCAACCACTGGATGGGCTCCCCCTGCTGGCCACACCAACACCTCTTCCAGCAGCAACCCAGCTTTCCTAGTTGGTCTCCCATCCAAGTACTGGCCAGGCCCAAACCTGCTTAGCTTCAGGTGGATTTCCTGGGTTGATCTGCAGGTGCTATGGCTGCTGGCATGTGTGTCGTTGCAGGAGATGTAGTTGTACCTCCTATTGGTCAGGTGAAAATGCTATTTAAGTTGATCCGTCAATTTTCTGAAGCCAGCGGCAGTTCAGCAAACTTCAATAAGACAGTGTGTGTGTGTGTGTGTGTTTCCCTTACATTTGCATTATTTATTGCATGCACCATGTTTATTTGCATTTAATTGCTTTCAGGTGCAGCATCTGAAATGATTTTAGTAGCTGAATATTTTTCTTAATGGGGCCGGTTTAGCTGACTACTTACTATACTTGGTTTAATCGTAAAAGCTAAGGGGCCTGCGCCTGCCCCCCCCCGGCCCTCTGTAAGTCCACCCCTGCCCCCTGTCAGGTGTGATCGTGTCCACGCCCACTGGCAGCACCGCCTACGCCGCAGCGGCCGGCGCCTCCATGATCCACCCCAACGTACCCGCCATCATGGTGACGCCCATCTGCCCACACTCACTCTCCTTCCGGCCCATTGTGGTACCTGCTGGCGTGGAACTCATGGTGAGACAGAACATGTGTGTTTGGTGTCTTCTGAGGGTTTATTAATGTAGCAGAGAAAGATGGAGGCTTTTGTTTTTGCAGATAACTTTGTCCCCAGATGCCCGAAACACAGCCTGGGTGTCCTTTGATGGCAGGAAGAGACAAGAAATCCAGCATGGAGACAGGTACTAACAGTCGGTACCGGTCCTAGCCAATAGGAATGGCCGGCCCAGTTCCTAGTACACAGGAACAGCTTCCTGTCGCATGTTCTCAGTCCTTTAAACCCCTCACCCCTGCAGCATCAAGATAACGACGTCCTGCTATCCCGTGCCGTCGATCTGCTGCCACGATCTGGTGTACGACTGGTTCGAGAGCCTGGCCGAGTGTCTGCACTGGAACGTCCGCAAGAAGCAAGCCCAGCTGATGGACGTCACGGATGACTCCGATACAGAGAACTGAGCCCCGCCCCCCCCCCCCCCCACTCCGACACTAGCTTGCCTACCTAGCTGTCTTCCGAGAACAAAAAGGTACCAGATCAGCTTGTTGGTGAGTGTTACTTCTATCTCATAAGGTCCAAGTGAGGCCGACTGAGCAGGCCCACTGCAGTCCCTTTTAAAGTGTCGTTCCCCGGGTTCATTGCCGTTAAAGTCAAACCCAAAACAAAAACTGGCTACAATGAACATGTCCTTTGGTAAATAATAAAGATGAGATGTTTACACTGATGTTTGGGTGCGACTGAAGTCTCGATCAGATACGACTCCAACATCCACTTCCACACTCAACTCGACCTGTTAATGAATATTAGCATTAGCCTAGATCAATAACAAACACACACTATCTGCTTGCTATACATTTATTGCAATGAAAAGATACAGATATACTTTCAAGATAGACAATTATTTAAATTATATTCCAGTAACCTCAAAAGACCATCCTCAATTTTATATCGATCCAAATATGGACAACCTAAATGGCTGCAGAAGTTTGGATTGGATAAAGGTTGGGGTGTATACCTTTCGTACATGGATAAGCAGCTATATTTTACAATATACTGATAATGTGCGACACTCAAATACAATTTGAGATTTTAAAACTAACTCTGCCGATGCCTACGGTACAGTTACTGGCACCTTTCTCTCAGAAAGACTAGCAGTAACCAGGGGAGACAGAAAATGCAGTTATCCGGTCGGAACAGGTGAAGAAGCGGCCCGAGTGATAGTCAGAAAACAGCACTGTTACCGTGACTCCAGAACGGCGACAGGCTGGTTGGTCCTTCTTAGTGGCGGATGAGTGAGAGACGATCTCCCAGCGTATGGGGTTTTCACGGTGGTCTTGCGTTACAACGAACCCGGCAGCAAGCGTGTCGTTTCTGTGATGGAGCTTTTCTGGTGCAGTATTTCGATCAAATCCTGTGCTACATGATAGAGGGAAAGGATTCGAGGTGGTAGAGGCCAGACGCGTTCCTGGCAAAGTGATTCACTCCATACCGTCAAGCCAACATGATAAGAATGAAATGTTAAAAGTTTACCTATGCAGTTCAGGTGGCTTGTATATTAAAAAAAAAAAAAAAAAACACTTAAGAATGTAACTACAGAGATACAAGACTAAATTATAAATCCAAATTATATTCATACATGATTTTTTATTTTTTTTTGTCTATTCCCTTGAGTAAACTCACCAATGGTTATTCAGAGATTACCGTAAAAGCCACGGGGAAGGTTACAGGCTAGTTCTAGACTCTTGAAATGGTTAGGATTTATTAACGTTGACGTACTGTCGAACCTTGCGTAAAAACGATGTGCTCACAGGTTTGTTTTTTTTTTCCTTCATTTTTTTTTTTCCTTTTCTTTAAATCACTAACACTATGATGCAGGAGTCCCTTAAAATATAGTAGGCAAGAAAAACAAGGCTAAAGGTACAAAGAGGACGATACCGAAGCATGATCCCCAGAAGCAGGTTCACTTGCCAGCGGGTTAGTTCACGTCGTGTCGCGCTCAGGGTGACTGACCCTGCGGCGTCAGACTCACAAACTGCACAGGTACAGCCGGCAATAACTTAACGGCGACGGATCACGGATGGGCTACACTGACACCTAGAGGAGACCACAAGTCTTGCATCACAAAATCTGCCCACTTGTAACACAGATATATTAGGGATCTCGGCTCGGTTTTCCCTTCGACTTCGGTTTAAGAAATTGATAACTAACAGTGATTTTTAAAACCAAGTTCCACTTACAATAAATGTAATTACTCAACTGTGTGAAAACAGCAATTTGTACCTTGTAAAAACCATCTGTGTTTGGCACTAAGCTAACATATATATGCCGTTATGCGTGTGCTCCAACATTGTCATGGGGAAAAGAGGCATTCAAATTTACCCAATCGCACTGCCTCATTACAAATTCTCTCGTCTTCGAAGGGTCATCATTAGTTGTGCCAGTTATGTGTCACTGAGGTCCAGACACTGCCTGCCGAACCAAATAGTAAAAAAACCAAAAAAAACCAACACGATGTGTCTAGAGCAGTCATCTTTCGGAAAAGCCTTCTTGACAAAAAGGCAGCACGGATCAGGGGTTAGAAGACGCACACATTTCTAAATCTCCCACAATCCACGTGTCTTCTGAAGACAGAGGTGTACCTATAACGAAACATGGAAACACGGAAATCTTAAACATTCATGCAGGCTCGTCAGCAATATGGGGGAAAAAAAAGGACTGCGATCCGTTAAATGACCGCCCTTAAACGCGCATCACCCTCAGGGATCACGTAGACTTTGGTCCTCCCAAATTACCTTCCTAGAGAGTTTCTTTTGTAGTTCGGGTTTAGTGTGAAGCTCACACATTTAACGGGTTAACGAAAGCACAAACTGCAAAGATAGCCCCGCCCATCCCCGTAACCCTGGTCCTTGATGCCTGCAGCATCTGCGGCCCTAAAATCTCAAACAGAACCAAGACGACCCGTGCAACAAGGAGAACCACCAACTAACAGGTAATGGCCTTAAGGTGGGTTAAAAACAGATTCTTAAAACAGGAACTGTTCCTGAACCCAGAAGTCAGGGGGGAGGGAATAAAACTGAATGAACGTTTTCAAATTTTTTATACAATGGGAGAGAAACTCAGAGCCTCAGTATTTTTAGTAAGAGAATTTGCCTTTGCCCCAAATGACAATTAGGATCCCCATTTGCATTCTTTGTGGAAGATCTCATCCGAAACGAAAACGACTGCCTCTCTTCTGCAAGGTAGAAGTTTGAGTCCTAGTAGAGTGCAGGAGTCCTTTAGATGTTTATGTTTCACCAGGCGAGGGCTTTGCCTCACTCTCTTCCGCTTCCTCCTCCTCATACTCTCCTTCGTCTTCCTCCTCTTCCTCTGTGTGCTGTTCCAGCTCCTCCCTGGTGATCATTTCAAAGTCGTTGCCGTTGCTGTGTTGCGATCCCTCGTCCTCACGCCGATCACTGTCCGTGTCCCCGCCCTGTCCCTCGCCTCCCGAACCCTCCCCCGCCGCCTTAGTCTCCTCCCCGTCGTCGTCCTCCTCCTCTTCCTCGTCCCCGTTGCCGTCTTTCTTCTCGCCGTCTGACCTCTCTTCGCTGTCCGATTTCTCCTTGGCCGTGGGCTCCAGCGCCTCCACCTTGGCCTTCTCCGCGGCGGCCTTCTTGCCATCGGCCCGCGGGCCCTTATACTCGTGCGTGTAGAGCGGCCTAAAGGAATCTATGAAGCCCACGTCTGCCGTAAGGTTCGGCAGGAACCAGAAGTGATGCCGCCCTCCGGTGACCACCCAGATGATCAGGAACAAGATGCAGCGAGCTGAGGACAGAGGTGGGTATTAACAGCTATGAAGATGTACAATTATTAAAATACAGAAAATATAGACGCTAAAGCTGTGACTATACAACAGCCAATGTCACGTGTGAACATGCAGGACACACCAAATGTCGCATTAAACACTTCACCTTAGGCGCATCACCCGTCACACCAAATGTCGCATTAAACACTTCACCTTAGGCGCATCACCCGTCACACCAAATGTCGCATTAAACACTTCACCTTAGGCGCATCACCCGTCACACCAAATGTCGCATGAAACACTTCACCTTAGGCGCAACACCCGTCACACCAAATGTCCCATTAAACATTTCACCTTAGGCGCATCACCCGTCACACCAAATGTCGCATTAAACACTTCACCTTAGGCGCATCACCCGTCACACCAAATGTCGCAACAAACACTATACCTTAGGCGCATCACCCGTCACACCAAATGTCGCATTAAACACTTCACCTTAGGCGCATCAATTTTCACCCAACCGGGGTGACAGTTTGAACACCACGTGCAGTGAGAGCATCCCTGGATGGGACACCTACCCACGGCCAGCAGAAGGATGCTGGCGACGAAGCAGCCGGCCGCCACACTCAGGTAATACACAGCAACGCGCATCTCTGTGGGCCAGAGCGGGAAGAGGGTGGCCGCGATGACGGCGATCACTGCACGAGAGAGAGAACGGACTCACGATGCGGATTTTCCAATAGAAAGACTTCAGTTAAACGGTATTTATAGCATTATTCTGTGGATCAGAGTGTGACAAAATTTAAACAGTTCAAATTCCTTGTCTGAAAACACTCACCTAGAATGAGTCCCATAGCAAACGTCTTGAAATGTACTGGGTCATAAATCCAAACATATACCTGTAAGCAGGACAGAAGACAAGCAAAGAACCAAACAAATGATTAGGACTTGGAATAAACACGGTAACGGATTCAACTGTGAATTTAGCTCAAACCTCTCTCAGCCACCCCCCCCTCCCCAAAAACAGCTGTAATTCTCCAAACCTCATCTGACTTTTGTGTTCTCAGTTAATGTAACTGCTACACGACCTGTAATATTTGAAAATATTATGATGAATAAAATATAATTGGCTTGTGTTGGTCATATCAATGTGCAATAATTTACTGTAGATGTATTTACTTTAACAAATGTATCCGGATGCATGACTGGCTCTGCTCTAGATTTGCCGACAGGCAAATTTAAATTAGATTTACAGGGCAACCACCCACTAAACGGGATGTACAACATCAGCCATAACTTAGCTGCTAAATAGTGAAATGTATTGGTAAGATTTTCTGATCCACTGTGGTGAGTTTCTCCTGATGGCTAAACATGTACAGGAGCAGTTGCGGCATCAGCAACTGACGGGACCCAAATCTGCACCCCAAATATGCCTCACTGACCTCGTTCCCGTCCAAGAACACTTGGTCCTCATGCGGCTCCAGCTTGAACTTCTTCTTTGTGTCCTTCTTCTTCTTGGGAGTCCCAGGGCTCTCCTCCTACACGGACGGACAAAAGGACACGTGAGCTGGGCCCTCTCCTGGTGCACGGAGGACGCATCTCACCAGCAGGTGTCACTCTAACCCCGCAGCCGCCAGCACAAAGGGTTAATGAGGAAGCTACATTAAAAAAAAAAAGTACTGTGCCCTTGCTTGCAGGTTTACAATGCATATCTCCACTTCAAGCAACATATTAACCATCAGTCCATCCATCTATGTGCAAAGTGTCATCTCTGAGGCTACAGATCCATGCCAGCAATTGGAAGGTTGCTGGTTTGAATCCCATGAATGCCAGGAGTGATCCTACTCTGTTGGGCACCTGAGCTAAGCCTTTAACCTGCAGTTGTTTCATCCTGAGTGTGACGTTAATCTACATCCAGCCCTGCAATCAGGTCCTCCAATTTACAGGAAAATATGGGTGCTGGTGGCAGGATGGGCACTGCAGCCACAAAGTAGTTTGGTGCCGCACAGCTGCACTCAGGCTCTCATCCCTGAGGTAGTTTGTCATGTGGTGGGTGTGACAACGCGCTGTCATCAGCAAACGCTCCTTACCTCCCTCCGCTCTCTCATCCATCCATCCATCCACTTACCCTGGTTTGAGTGGCGTATCCCAAGCGACACAAGGCAGGATGTACCTACAGATAATCATGACAATCTTCTGCAAACCAGGATGAATCAGACCAACACTACGTACCGTTTTCTCCTTTTTCGACTCTGCCACCTCAGTCTCTTTCTTCTTCTCCTTTTTGCCCCTTTTATCCTCCTCCTTTCCGCTGTCGATCTTGACCTTCTCTCTCTCCTTCTCCTTATCCCTCTCTTTTTCCTTCTCCTTCTTGGTATCTTTCTCTGGCTTCTTCTTCATCACCTTCAGGGCCCGGTGGAAAAACTGCTTCTTCAGGAGCCTGCGGTGAAAAATCAGTGAGGTTTTTAGTCAGTTTCCAGTCTATTTAAGTCCTGCCGCCTGGCAAGAACAAACTAAACTAAACGACTGCACCGGTGCCTTTCAGAAAAGCCAAGCTTCTAGTAATGCGACGGAAGCTCCCCTTTCTACACACAACCAGCCGGTGTCTTCATTTTTTTTCTGCATCGACAAGCTGCACACAGTGCGGCAAACAGTGAAGCGCATCACAAACAAATGCAGATGTGGTGCCGCTGATTCTAATCTCTTACAATATATAAAGCTTCGTACCGTAGCGTTTTCACCACAGACCCTTCCTGTTTTTCGACTGCCTGACTCCATTGAAACTCCCTGCTATTCATATACACAGCAGCTGGCTAAGTGCTCTTAGCGATTTAAAAATCGCCGTGCTTTGGTGCTTTTCGTGTTACTAGGCAACAGAGAAGCAAGAGTCACCCCTCTAACCCTTTAACCCGCATTTGTATATATGCATTCGCTGTTCGTGGGCAGGATGGGTTTTTTTTTTTACATTCCACGCAGGAGACACACAGGTGACTCGCCTGTGGGGGGCGTTAGCCAGAGGGGCGAGCCCACCTGTTGCAGTAGTCGACCACAGACTCCCTGGTGGTGAAGATGGCGTCTTCGCCTTTCTTGGCTTTGGCCCACTTGGAGTCCAAGAGACAGTCCACTGCTTTGGAGGCTGTGGGTCACACCAAAATTAGGGGGGGGGGGGAGATGTTTGCTCTTTTCCTATCAAAGAACCTCAGCACTGAACAGCTGGAGAAAACTGCTCTTAATCTTCATTGTCACAGCATCTCGTTCGCCTTTATCCCATAGTTGATTCAGGAATGAACCCGGCCCACGTTCAACAAAAGGGAAAGCGGGAATTGAACTTAGAACCATACGGTTTGGGTACAAAACAAAGCACAGACCCTCTCCTTACAGGCCTGAATCAAACAAACAAAGTTATCATTTATTTACCATTTGCACATATACCAGTACTGGTACATTGGAATGCTTCTTCTGACATGTCCCATCTTATCTCCTTTGAGGCACAAGCAAAGAGAGTTGAGAATGAAGTTTGGGGTCAGGCCATTTATTCACCCCTTGGAGCATTTTGGGGGTTTAGGGCCTTGCCCAAGGGCCCAACGATGACTATTCGGCAGAAGCCAAGGCTCGAACCGGCGGTCTCCTGATCACAGGCAGAGCCGTAACCCGCTGAGTCACACCAGTCCACAAAAAACATACTGCCCAAACGGAGGCTTGAATCTGGACAGGACACTAGCTGAGCGAAACACACGGTGCAGAGTTACGGAAGTGCTATTTAAGCGATGCCAAAATGCCACACGACATCACAGCAAGCGGAAAACGAGAGCCAGGCGGGCCGGACCACGCACCGATGAAGTACTCCACCCGGTGTCCCATCATGTTGGTGGACTTGGTGGGGCAGTTAAAGCGCAGATACTTGGCCACCGCCTTCTCATCCTTGGTGGGCTCACCGACCTCCTGCAGGGGGACAGACACGCATACCCAGGAATTAATGCTTCAAGGTCTAATCGCCCCAGGACCTGGCAGCAGTTTCCATGAAAACACTGCTGCCGAGGGGTCGATCCTGTGCAAGACTAAACCCGTCTACCGAAAGCACTGAAGGATAATGAGGACCTCAAAGAATGTGTCCTGTTAAAGCTTTGACTCCCCCACACACACACACACACACCCTCACAATATACCAATCACACAGAAATAAAATATGCACGGAAGCACTGCACTTCAAAAATGATTCACACAATTAATCACGACACTTAAAAAACGCTACAACTAGCCGCAAAGACAAGCACTGCACGTCCAAAAACTCAGAGGCAGTAAAACACTGCGAAAAATGTAAACCGTAAGAATGGACTCCAGTAAACAGGTATGGTTGTAAAGTGGTGATAGACAGGATGGACTATTTAGCGATAGCTACATAACCTGACGTCTGACAAAACATGCAGTGTCTGTGCAGCGTTTTGGTGCCATTCAAACATCATTCCATCAAATGAAAAATTTATTTATGATGTATTTATATAAATGACTTAAAGTGATCTTTGTAAAAGAATATGTGTGTGTTGGGTGGTGGAGCTACCATCCATTCATCTATCAAAAGGGGGCCTTGTTCCTCGCCTGTGTGTCTTTTCAACCCTGAAACCGAGTTTCATTTCTCGCTGTCCCCAGTGAGCCGATCAGAAACGGCCCGTGACACTTACAGCAACGGCCTTGCCACACCTCTCCCATCACATCAGTTCAGCGTCTGTTCACCACAGTCAGTCATGAGACTCATATCCAACAAGAGAAGAGAAACCACCATAGCACCACTTGAGTGGCCACCTCACCTTGCATGGAGGTCAAACAGCAAAGCTGCATTCGAAAAATCTAACTAATACTACAGAAAATGAGAAATGTTTACATGTCTCCTGTACAGCTGCGCCATAAACCCTCTTATTTAGATCTGGTCCTACTTATCACCACATTTGAATGACCAAATATAGTATGTATGCAAAAGCACTTTTCAAACCCTGTCTTATCTGACTCGTAAGAAAGCAACAAAATCACACAACTGAGAACTTGTTTTCCCACTAGTTTTCCTTTCTAAGTCAATGGGTAGAACATTTGTCTCAAACTGGCGACTTTATCTTGCTTTTTTCCTGACAACTTTATCCAAAGCGTAGCTTTTAGCTGAATGATTTACTAAAGCAAGTCAGGTCAAGATGACTTGCTGGAACTTCTGGGTCTGCCAAACATCGTTACGTGGCTTCCTGTGAGATACACACAGAACTTGGCACACGACGGTTTGCACATTAGCTTCAGGCATTTCTGAACATTGGACCGCTGTTATTTGACAACACACGGTCACATGGATCAACTGCAAAGCTGGCGACAGTCAGCAGCACCAGTAAACATCACCCTGTTCCTTATTCCAAGCTGCTTGGACACATCAGCCTTGCTAATGCATTATGACGAAAGCTACAGCTTCCTGATACTGCCTAATGTTGATGAAATGACACAAACAGTGGCAAAAAAGGAGGCAGAAGTTCAGCAGTACACAGTATGATCTTCCTGCCTGGGCCAGAATGTCACCAAGAATGACTGAAGGCTCATTGTTCACTGCCCCCCCGGAAAAGAACGGCCATGTTTTCCTTATTGTGTTTCTGCATTTGTCTACCTGTCAGCTTCTCAGCTGGAGAAGTCAGCACCATGCACATTAGTTACACAGTGCCGAATTGCGTAATAACCATTCAACTTACTTTGCAGTAAATGTCTGTTGTAAGTAGCTGTATTTCAACAGTATGTCTGCACTGCAAACGATTTTAAAAACACATAACGTTGTAATTTATGACTAACGCTAGCCACTCTTTAAGAATATATACCAGATCTTTATGCCACAAATATCACGTATAACCAAAAATTCAATGTCTCTCAATGGAAGGCAATCATTAAATACTTCAAAATACGCTAAATGTATTCGCAAAATGCTGTCATTAGGGTGCACCTAAAACGCGACTACACAGTCCCAGGCTACAGGGTCGCTTTTAAATCGAGCTCGCAGTGCTCATCTCCGTTTTAGACGATCTGTAACTCCTGTCAGCATCGGTTGGTTAAAGTTGGATGATCCCTGCTAAATAGCATGTCAGATCTATTGAGGAGTCAGCCTGGTCCAGACATTTCGTCTGATCACACACGCCGCATACATAATACAAGACAGTCTGAGCGCTTTCTCGTTAGAACGAACCGGTAGTTGTCAAGCCATCGTCTTTGAGCATGAAAACATCAAGACGCCTTTTAAATAAGCAAAATTCGCAAACATTCAAATAAGGGTAGAGTCACCATCTTCTAAAAAACAAAATTCAAAAAGCAGAGGGGCGTGGAAGAGCGTTTCACCCTTGTATTTATCGACTGCACTACATACAAAGATGCTGATGTTTAGATTTGACATTGATTATAGTTTTAGATATATAACTAACGAAAAAGTACATCCACTGTAATATGTGAAACCTGCAAATTAGGGTTCAGCCACATATTTTCTGGAGGTTCTGGCGGAGAGACACTCATGCAGGCTGGAGATTAACCAGCCGAAAGCACCGGGTGATAGCGAGGGAAAGGGAGCGCCGCCTCTACCACCTGGACCAGCGGTCTGTGAAACTGATGGACGGGTGTACGGGAAGATCCACACGCGTCATTAAAATCAGTTTATCACTACTGTCTGGGGCTTTACTGCAACACTTACGCTGTTCTACATGGGTAACACAAGGTACTGGGGAACCAGCTTACTGTCACTACATTCTCTAAATAGAACAGATAATACAATATTTCATCGCGCTTCACGATACCGGCAAGTTATGGGGAGAAATGCAAGTTCTGCCCACCAGCAGTAGCAGCTGTTTAGGTAGACAGACACCCCCGCGACAGAACTGTCACCTCAAAACCACAACTATGAGGTACTTCTCGACGTAAGTTTACGAAGTTACTGTTTAACGTGAGAGGATAACTTCTGAAGTTCACATAAAAGCCAGCTAGTCCGTAGCCAGCTAGCTATCCACTTCCTGCAGGTGAAAAAACGTTCCGACCAGCCCATCGAGCACTGCCCGTCCTCTCAACATCCGTCGCTCGCCTCTTCCGAGAAATTCATGCAGCGTTAACAGCGGCGGAGCGCAGCGTGGGCGCTCTTCAGACCGGCGCGACGCCGGCCTCGCACAGGACAGAAACGCAGCCGAGCCGCCTCGACGACTTTTCCTTCGAATACCTGGATTCGTTTCTTGTGCCTCCTGCGCTCCGCCATGTTGATCCAGCTCCGTGTCAGTGTGACGTGAAAACAACGCGAGAAGAGACTGAGGACGATAACATGACGTCACAAAACTACACCCTATTACACTACTGGGGTAGCGAATCAAATACGCGTTATAATAATAACAGAAATTTTGCATTGACTTTACTATCTTGAGTGTTACCTTTTATTATTATGTATATAAACGTATATACAAGTGTTTAATTCTGATCAACGAGGTGCATAAAGCTGTAATTATTATAAAATAGTTCTTTCCGTATTATCCGTATTTTCCATAAGTGCGGATTCATTGCAAGAATGCGCCTGTCCCATGACGTACAGGGTACGCCCTGGATGGGGAGAGCTGTTATCGTTGGGACAGGTCCTAGCCAATGTTGCGGCCTATGTGAGCATCACCGCTGGCGTCCCACGTCGGGGGCAAAGAGAAACTGGATGGCAAATCGGCGCCCTCTCGGGATTTGGCGCCCTAGGCGGTCGCCAATAAGATTTACCGGCCTTGTTTTTTGCCATATTATTAATGTACCGTTACCGTACCATATGCGATTATATTCTCCACTACTGGACGACGTGACCAAAAATACCATAGGAAACCGTATCCCATAAGCACACATGTTACAAAAGAATGGATTAATACTTTAGATTGCCAAAATTATTTCTTTCGAATTCTTAACTTATGGCAGTACCTTAAAAACGACTACACCCATATTTACATTATAGATATTTAGGTTCTTTAAAGTTACAAAAATATTAGGACTATTCTATTCTAATTAAGCCATTGAATCCGTTTTTATGACCCTATGTTTTCAGGTAATTAGCAATTACATTACATCCCTATTGTAATTGGCTACATCCCTATTGTAATTGAATGAACTGACTGACCATATTTACTACTCAAAAACATAGAAATCGAGATTACTTCATGATAAAGGTACAGAACAGTCCTAGGAGACTATTTACAAACAATTACAGAGAAGTCATGTTACAAACAATCCATCCAGCACACACAAAGTCAGTCGGTGCTTTCATCCTCAAATGGAAAAATACTGCTTCTAAGTTTTTCAGTAACTTTCACTTTATGCAGCAGAAGCCTGCTGGCGGTTGACCACACTCCACCATTTTATATTAATACATGAACTCATGTTTGGAGCTGTATTGCCAACATAACATATTACAACTGAATTTGCATCAGTTTTATTGAACTATTGACTTGAGGTGGAGCTTAATAATAAAGTGGAATATAACACAAAGGGACACTGGTGTGTTTCTTAGTGGTTCTTTTTTTTTGTCCTGTTGACTCCTTATGGCTTTAGACATTCTCATTCAAAACAGGGGGAGGGGGATTTTCTGGCCCCAGCATGGACTCCTGGGGCTTGACACTCTCCAGGTCCCTGGGGCAGGGGCTTCCCAGCATGTCCATGCTGTTGCAGTTCAGCAGGGGACTGATCTCAGCGGACTGATCTCCTGTCTTCTCTGAAGTGTGTTGCAGGGCGGCGCCAGCAGTGAGCGGCAGGTTCATGGCATAAAACATACTGCCCAACCGGCGAGACACCTGCAGATGGGGGTGGATAAAAAAAGTGCAGTTCATGGGAAAAAAATAAGCATTCTGTTTTCAGCTGTATGGATTAATATAATTATATAATACTTTATGGGGTATAGCTATGGATAATCACATTTGAGCAGTGGGGTTTTCTCTGCTCCAGAGTCCCAGAGATGTTTAAAATGACTTTCTGCTCAAACCTGAGATCGTATCTTAAGGGCAGGTCCAAGCTTCAAGCCCATGGTATCTAAGAGGTGGTCCTCTGTGAGTAGTGGCAGTGTCTCTCCGTCAATCATGTGGTCCTTAAATGTCTGTGGAGAACAACTATGTTACTGTGAAAATTCCCTGGCTGGGAAACGCATGGTAAAGACCTTTTTTTGTTTGCAGCCATAAAGGTTGACTCAAGCACAAACCTGAGCATATTCTGAGCAGCTGGGTATGTTGTTGATGAAACTGTAAACATCATCCACTGTCCACTTTCGAAGATCCTCAACTGACGACATTACCTCACTGTTGAGAAAACTATGAGGTCCTGATTAAGAAAAGGAAAAATGTTGATCATTCCCCAAGGACCAGATTGGGAAATACTGCTATGCAGGGTCATGGTGAGTGCATAACAAGGCACAATGTAGCGGAAGACCTCAGGCAGGATGCCATGTTAGATTAGCGCTTATTAAATTAGCCAGGATTATGCTTGCAGTGGGACATTTATGTCTAAATGGGAGAGATAATTAGTTATATCGAGTTCACGCGGTATCAGGTAAGTTGCGAGTTTTGAGGGGTCCTGTCGACTCACCAGGGGGTAGAAATCCGTTGCTTGATAATGGAAATATGTAAGAGGGGGAAGGGTAGACAAACTTCTCATGGAAAACTGAGCCGGTGCTGGGGTCGTCCTTCTCGTTAGTGCTGGTTCGGGAGTCCGTAGTGTCTGCACAGCCCTCCTGAGTAATGATGCAGTTCTTGCGTGGGCCTTCTTTACACTCTTTGTGGTTCCTTCCACTGCCAGAGGCCAGTTCTGTGTTTATTTTCACGTGGTCTGGTTTGCTCACTGACTCATTCTCTGGCTCCCCTTTTGATTCACCCTCCTTTTCCTCCGCTGATCCCCCTGGACTTTGGTCCACGCCCTTGTCATCCGATTGGCCCTTGGCTCCAGTAGCGTTTGCGTCCATCATCTTGTGATTTGCTGCCCTCCTGCTGCTCCTCCTCCCTCTTTCCCTCTGCAGCGTGCTGATTGGCGGATATGGGCTAGCAGACATCAGCAGACTGTTGGCCTGCAAGTCCTCCAGTGTGGTGCGATGGACAAAGACATCACTGGGGAGGTGACCCTCGGGAATCCGCTGACGTCCGCGAAAGGCCATGGCGTTTGGGGGAATCCCCTGGTAAATCATGGGGGGCTCCATACCCATAAGCCCTTTCTGGTGGGCAGTTTCCAGCTCTTTCTGATGCAGGATGGCATTCATCTCCATTCTTGATATGAAACGATGACATGTTATAGCATTATTAGATGCAGCTTAGTGAAACAGGACAGGCTGATACTGGAGATGACAACAGACATTAGCCGATGTTACCAAGAAACAGTTAAGTGGAAAGAAACATGCTATTGTAATAGAAACAGCGGGAATACTGGGAATGGTCAGGAAACAGATGTGCCTCATTATTTGGACACCTATCATATTCTGTCACTTATAAAGTAACCATATGTGTGTGAACATATCCAAGCCTGATACCTGGCTATATTCTGCTTGTGAATCATCTCCTGTCGCCGGGCAACTGTTTCCAAGGGTTCCGAAGGTAGAAAACCATACCCCGCTGACAGGCCTTACATGCACAAACACACACACATAAAAAGGAGCAGACGAGAGATAGCAATAGATTATCATATTAAAGGCTGTAGTCCCAGCAGGTAACTAATAGCATGTTGATTCTCTGAGATGATGTCATCTGTATCAAACGCGGATGCCTGGCAGGGTGGTATGTAATTGTGATTAGGTGTGCGGGTCCGTCATGCCCACCTGTTCCGGGGAATGACCTTGCCGGCACAACGCTAGAGTGTGGGGGTAGAGATGGGCCCAGGCTGGCCCGCATGTGGAGCTGCCTGGCCTCAGAAGGTACCATCTCTGTAGAGGGCACCAGCTCCCTGCAGAGAATCAGGAAGACAACTCAGAGAACTGTGATACATAGTAATGAATATTACATATAACCCCCCCCACACACACACACACACACACACACACTCAGTAGTGAATCAGAAAGGTATGAAGGTGCGATGGCATCTGACAGGAAGCATGAATGCAGAAGCGTAACTGGATTCTGTCTCCAGCCCACACTGTCTGCTTCCTGTACACAAGCTACAGCCTTGTCTCACATCCATTACTATGGGAGGGGGATTCGACCATCGGGACATAGCAGGGAGGGAGCAGATTTTCAGCCCGACGTGGAATGTTGGTTCGTAGAGGTGTAAACATTTTCTCTCATTTTATTTTAGGTTTGCGAACAAGCAAATAAATAGGGAATTTATACCAAATGTGGGTGGTATCGAAGTAGTGGAATTAATGTGTAAATCTCTAAGGCAGAGAGCTGCTCCGCTTTAGGGGTGAACTTACCTGTCCATGAAACGGGGCTCGAACTGCCCTGGGGGGGCCTGCAGACGCTGCTGGGTAAGATGCTGGGGTGTCATGACCATCTGATTTCTCATGATCAGCTCCTGCCTCTGCCGCAGCTCTGCGGGACAGGTAAGAGACAGGGCGTGGTGTGTCACAGCAAATGGATGCCCTTGGCCTTCCTGCATAGCTGGCACCCCCTGCTGGTGGCGGGCCTGAAGGGCACGCAGGGGGCACGAGTGCAACTCATGAGTTTCAACCACTGGATGTTGCTATTGAACTCCCTCATTTTTATATCCATAGCTACACCAGCTGTTGCAGGGACAGTTTTGGGTGGTTTGGGCGGAGTGCTCCCATGACAACATGCATGCCCCCCCCCCTGTGGCCCCCCTAAATACATATGCTACTTGGGTCTGAAATAAATGTAATATTAATACTATTATTGTAATTTACATTTATATATGTGGCTATAATTCTGTGCTGGAAGCAGGCAAAACCCAAACGTAGGTACATTTTTGTGACGGACTCAACGCGGGGCGGCGGGCGGTCCAGTCACTTCAGTTGGCGAAAAGCAAAGATAACAACAGAAAAAAATACTCAAGCTTGTGGAAACGGTCTAAACAAGAAATCAGAGTGACATATTTGTGGAAAACTGTACAATGTGACTGCATTGCATGAATAACACCGTATTTCATAAATGGATGGATGGATGGATGGATGGATGGATGGATGGATGGATGGATGGATGGATGGATGGATGATAGGCAGACAAACAGCCCTTACCCCCCCCGGACATGCCGTTGACCACCCGGTACCACTGCTTCTCGTCCAGAGTGCCTGGCTCCCCCAGCCCAGTCATCTTCCTCAGGTGCTCCCGTGGGGTCATGACACCCTCTAGCTGACAGGTGGCGCCCTACCGTCACCCGGAACGTCACCTGAACGTTTTCAGTAAACGGAGTTTTTCTAACAAGTTGTATTAAAGTTTATAAGCGACTTAATGACATTGATACTATCTGCTCACAGAATAATGACAATGTAAGGAGATACATTATATGTTTTTCCCCCACTGTTGTGAAACACTCGTGCTCCCTTTTCATTGACTGGAATTGCAATGATTCTACAATATCGTCATAGATTGTAAACGATCAGTTTAACAAATTATAATAATGACTGTCACTGATTCGTAATAAAAACCCACCATGAATGGTTATAGTAAAGTACATTCCGAGGAAAACATTATTTGCGCGAAATTGTTCATAAGGCAGAAAACACGTCTATCTGCTGTCAGGCAGGGCAAAACCTCACACGTGGTGAAGTGAGCAAGTGTGAGCGAGTGTTTTTGCACTTGTGTAAAAAAGAAAAAGAAAACTGGTAACTTTCACGCTGCAGAAAGAGCCTACAGATATTTTTAAAACCATAATAGAAGCGAAAACAATGTCTTGCGGTTTGATAGAAAAAACGGACAGGTTTCAGGTATGCGTAATGTTTGCAGCAGGCGTCCTGTTATCTATTCGATGAGGTTTTCACAGCGCGGGGGTCTCTTGGAAATCACCTTGTGCAGCGCCGTAACCCACATCGATAAAGTTTCACTCCACAGACGTGCATTTCAACCCTCCAAAAAAGTGCTTTTAAGTACGCTGTGTTCATCAGGGAGAACGGGATTAATTTAGCATGTCCCGGTTTTCTGTGCCGCTAAAATGTCTTGGGCATTGCAGGTAGTGGTAAGATGAAGACCAGATGTTGCTATACAAATCATTATAGCAGCGGCGACGCGTCTTATAATAAAGTGTTAACAATACACTATTGAGTATGAGGTATGAGGGAAGTAGGAGTTCGCTCAGATGTGGATGCCACCATACCTTTTGATCTAACAACGTTGTTTGGTACTCTTCCTCCTCTGTTCCTCTATGTCTGAAGTACTCTGGGGGAGTAAAGGTACAAAATCAACCAGAGATCACCAGGAGAGGGAGGAATACGGGGAGGAGAGCAGTTGAGTAGAGAAGAAGAGAGAAGATCAATAAAAACCATTTGGCATGCAGCATCTAGGGTTCGACACAGGGGTTTGCAGAGATGAAACAAGTTGCACCTTCCCACACAGGAACCCGGAGGCCCCGGGGGCGGAAAGTCCCAGGTTCGAAGTCCTCGAAGCGTCTTCTGTGGAAAAAGTGAGCGCCGGCGGCTGCGTTTGGCGAAGGACCACAGCGACAACCTCACCTCAGGTTAAGGTGACCCAGATATCACCATGTCACACCTAAGGTGCCTGTGTGGGCGTGGTGAGCGCTCCCGGGTCAGTGAGACCCCAGCCCTCTGGTCCTGGGCCCGTGCGTATTTAGTCTGTGGTTGGTAACTCACACCTTTCCTGGGTGTTTATCGAAGTTGAAATCAGTGATAGAGTCGTTCTCATAGGATCGCCGTCATTTAAAAATAACAAGATTTACATACAAGGCCTCTCAGATACAAGACAATGGTGTGGTTTTGAGTGATGGAGAATTTCACGTGTCGAAATTGGGAGTGGTAGATTTCGTACGAAACATGAAACAAACAAGTTACATTAGCGCCACCTGTGAAATGAGCATTTACCCAGTGGTGTGTGGTATGCTGATGGGGAATCCATCTCCCTGCATCACTCTGCATGAGTCAATTTCTATGCAATTACATGGCACACCTCAACAAAACCACATTTCAGACCAGTGAAATCCTATAATTCTTCACAAAATTCACGTTTTGCACAAAGATCCATCATTAAAAGAGGGTGGCATGCAGGACAGTGTTACTAATCGAAGTGATGAGATTAAACACCGGTTTTGGATGTTATCCACAGTTAGCGTCCTGCTCCTGCTAAAGAATTAGACGATTAGGATACGTTATGGCCAGTGACATCATACTTAGCACTGTTTATCGTTCGGCAAGCAGCCGCAAAACTGGAATCAGCTCAGATGCTGGCTGGGCTACCGTTTACACAATGAGTGGCTAACCTGTTACCCAATTGTGACTGCTGGCAGTAAACATGCTGGTCATGTGACCTGCTTGTTGCTAAGGGGGGGGCAAACTGTGAGTGTGTTTGCTTGCGAGGACGTTAATTAAAGGCTATTTTGATGCTGACAACTTATGGTAAATCGAGCGATCCTGGCTCGTGCGTGGCTTGTCGTTTCAGCTTTCTGCTGCCCTGCAGTTCCCTCCGAAATCCCGTCTAATCTGGGTCTCCTAATTCTATCCTCAAGTCTGCGTCTGCCAGGGACATCTGTTGACCCTACGTGTAGTCCCGTTGACCGCCACCCCCAGCCCCATATCTGTGCATGCTCTTCCCCCAAAATCCTATTAGCTAAGTCCTGGCTATGCAGCACTTTAGAGGGTTGTGATAGACTAATTCTGGGCACTGAGCGTTTTACCCTCAGCAAACCTTGCCTGTAAGCATCCAGAACAGTGCACCCCAAGTGCTAATCCTATTAACCTCCATTAGTCCCCCTAGATGACCTAAAAACACTTTGGATAAATCTCGGACCCAAATGGTTTATTAAAAGATATAGCCCAGGCATCTACTGCAGCATTGTCACTGGATCCCTGTATCAGACTGAATGGTCTACAGCATTTCCTGTCACATGGAGCCATTTAGCAGGTATAGCCTGGAGGTAATTAAGGTCCTGATTAGCCCATTAGCTTCATGCATTTGTTAGCCTGCTAATTTGTTTGTTCATATAACTGCGATTGCCGTGGCGATGGCAGTAGAGATGAATAGCTAGTTTCCTAACTGTTTGGTGCACGCAAACTTTATTTTTGGCCCCCAACCTAGACAAAAAAAAAAAGAGAAATTCTGATGGAGGTAAGGTAACCCATGCAGGCAGTGGGCGGGGCAACAGCACATGTCTGCTGATTAATCTGGCAGAGAAAGCCAGGCTTACGTGATCTCAAGGATTCCCCCATGCTCGACAGTGCGGGAAGGAGAATGTACACTTACGAATGCTGGTCTGGATGTGAACCATCTACCCTACTCCAAGAGCTACGTGCTAATAAGTCCTGATGACTTGCAGCAGGGGTGACACAAAGGGGGTAGCTCAGGATGATTCCAAGGGCCCCTGAATGATGGGGGGCCCAAAACAAATAGGAAAATAATTGGTTTGGTCTGAGTTGGGGGCCCAAAATCACTAGCAACACCCCTGTGAACCAGGACATAACGTGAACTAGACAGAGGTTAATAAATCACAACGCTATCTGAAAAACGGTCCCCTTCTCATAAAAAGCGGTTAAATATCCCAAAAAAATAACACGTTTTTAAAGAATGAATCCCACAATTAGATGAATCTAAAAAGTTGGACACTGTGAAGACTGAGGCACATCTAAGAACAGGGCCTGGATTTTTGGATTTGCTGCTCGATAAATTTATTATCCTAATGGGATTAAATAAAATTGCTGACAACAATAAGATAATTGCCAGCTCTTGTACACCAGTCAAACTTATATAACCAACTAAATCATAAACCCTCCATTGTACCGAATATGTCAAACCCTAACAGTCTTATAGCCCATGAAGTCTGTGAATTATAAGTTCTATAAATAAATACATATTAATGAATAAATAATAACTGGAATAAAATAAATATTTGTATTAAAAACACAGGCAAGCTGGGGATTTATTTTTGTTCATCATGCAATGTTAGGTCTACATCGTCTTAGTAACACGTGTAATAAGCAGCTCTTAGTGACAGAAAGAGGTGAAACACGCAGTTCCACGGCAGCGGAAGTAGCCTGCAGCTCGACAGGCAGTTTTTTTTAACCAGCAGCCTGGGTGACAGATACTATCTCCTGTTCAGCATGACAGAGAGAGCGAGAGAGATGATGCAGAAAACAGAAGAAAGTAAGAGAAGCGAAACAGGGGCTTCATCACCAAAACAAAAAAGATCAGCCAAAGGACAGTCGGTGGTTTAGTTAAACCAAAAAACACTCACCTGATGTTGGCAGAAATATAGGTAAACTGGGGCTGGCGATAGTGAGGAAATAATAAACAGCTCAAGCAGGGATCCGGCCTGCGGAGTATCCTTCTCCAGCGATGACACTGGTTGCTCGCTAATACTGAAATACTTTCGCTTTGAAATCTGAAGAAGTATTGGTTTGACAGCTCGAAAACCACGCCTGCTTGCGCTCGTGCCAGTTAGCGACTGCAGCTTAAAAAAGACCCTTAAATACAGATTCATTTTATCGTTATTAGCTGGCTTTATCACTGACACTAAGCCCTCCCTGTCCTGACATCACAGCGATCTCCCGTCCGACTGGCTGGGATGTAATTGCAGGAGTTTTGCTTAAGCATGGAAGCTAAGCCTCTTTCATCGTTTACCTCAATAATCCCTTGTTAGCGCTTAAGGCAGCGGTAAGACACCTAAATACTCTGCTTCCTTCACCGGTGGCAAAAGGAGCCCCTGAGTCGGATTCCCGCACCATCGGCATGGATCCTGATTCTCATGGCGCGTTGGTTTGGAAATCTTTCCACTTTCCGCTCTTATTTTCCTGCCGCTCGCGTGGCCAGGGCCTTCGGTCGGCTGTAGCTCAGAAACCCGGCTGCCGAGAGGTCCGTTAGAAATCCTCCTGGACGTGTGGGCAGGATCATCTTCTCAGAATTCCTAATCCGACAGTTTGTGCTAACCAGGCGCTCACGGCCTGCTGTGCAGAACAAAGCAGATTTTTTACACTGTGGATATTAGGGCCGGCATGGTGGTGCAGTGGTTAGCACTGTCGCCTCACACCTCTGGGACCCGCCTGGGTCACGTGTGTGTGGAGTTTGCATGTTCTCCCCATGTCGTCGTGGGGTTTCCTTCAGGTACTCCGGTTTCCCCCCACAGTCCAAAAACATGCTGAGGCTAATTGGAGTCACTAAATTGCCCGTAGGTGTGCGTGTGTGAGTGACTGGTGTGTGAGTGTGCCCTGCGATGGGCTGGCCCCCCCATCCTGGGTTGTTCCCTGCCTCGTGCCCATTGCTTCCGGGATAGGCTCCGGACCCCCCGCGACCCAGTAGGATAAGCGGTTTGGAAAATGGATGGATGGATATTCGGAGCATGAGTCCAGCATAAAGTGAGCAACTAGGTAGTTTTTTATCGGTTCTTTATTATTTGGAGAATTGGATGTTGGTAGGGGAGGGGGGTCATTTCCTGTTACTGGCCACAAGTATGCTGACAAAACAAGATATCTGATAGTGTGGCGACCACACTTGTCCACATCAATCAAAGCAAAGCATACATCAAAGGGGCCTCGGTGTGAGCTCACACAAAACTCTGTTTCATTTATAATGCACTGACTGTCTCTCCCCCAGCCTCACCTGTACAAATATATTCACCTGTTAACCTACAGAATTAGCCTGTGTGTGAAATGATCAACGCTGAAAGGATGCCATTTTCCACCTGAATGATGAGGAAAAACACAGTAGTAAGCATGTGTTTACTGGATATACGATTATATTTAATTTCCTGTTTGGATGGTATAGATTTTGCTTATTTGAGGTGGCAAGCAATTGACCAGTACATGAAAATATACATTCGCTTAGAGTTCTATTCTGGTGCGGCACAGTGGTTAGCACTGTTGCCTCTGGGACCGGGGTTCGAGTCTCTGCATTGATGCCATGTGTGGGGTTTGCATGTTCTCCCAGTGTTATCGTGGGGATTCCTCTGGGTACTCCGGTTTCCCCCCACAGTCCAAAAACACGCAGAGGGTAACTGGAGTTACCAGTTTGCCCGTAGGTGTGCTTGGTATGAATCATGTGTGCCCTGCGATGGGCTGGCGTCGCTGCCTGGGCTGTTCCCTGCCTTGCACCCATAGCCTCCACATTAGACTCTGGACCCCCACAACCGTGATTGAAACACTTACAGAAAATGGATGAAGATTACAGAAGATGGAGGAATAGAATTCTATAGTAAACAACTGACCAAACCATAAAAATAAACATTTGCTTGAAATAAGTGGGTGAGATGCCAAGCACTGCACCTAATAGTTGGCATCAAATAGGCTACTTTTGCACGAGATATTGTTCATTGACGTTAAACTGGATGCCAACACAATTGGGCATTACGGATCCCAAGTCACTTATCGCGAGAAGTAACATTAATTCGAGTGTCTTGGCAAAACTCCCAGGCTGGATCTCGTAATCTGGCCACCTAATCACTCTTAAACGTAATTACAGAAGTTGATTAAAGTCCGTTCTTTACTGTTCGGTGGATTTGCGTTGAGGGTTCTTCGCAAAATTAATCAGAACGTGCTTATTAGTCTCTATTACACTTTTTCGTATCTGTGATCTCGTACAACCGCAGAAAATAACACGTTAAACGTTCTGCTTAAAAATAAAGTTAACAGATACAATACTTGACACATAAATGCGTGGTGTTGGCGATACGCAGCCTACGTGTTTCCACCGCTCGTTTAGCTTTTCTTATCATTTAACGAACAGTCGTCATTCATGCGGTAACGTTATTTACGACGCGTTCGCGGTAGCCTGCATCTCTAACCTTTAGGTGGCTTGAATGTACCGGCACCGAATACTCACCGTTGAGAAAACTTAATGTCAAAAGTAACCAGCGGCAGAGGCACAGAGAAAGTGTTTTCAGACTTCATTGTATGGGTGTTACCAAATAAATTTCATGTACAGTCGATTTTAATCTTTAATCTTATGAACGATACATTCCACCCCAGAGTGGAGGGTTTAATGCAACCTCGGAGTGGGAGGTTGGAAGTTATAACGCACCAGCAACATACCTTTCTTTCTTCCCCCACAGTCTAATTCGGAATAAAACAGGGGCTATTAATAGCATAATCACAGAATGTGATGTAATCCATTGTTGTGTGGGCTCAGGGGATACCTCAACCCTAACCCTCCATGCAGGATCTACGTTTTTCAGAGGCCGAAAGAATTAAAAATAAAAACCAAATAGCAAAAGTAACCGTTTTTTTTTTGTTTTTGCGAATGCAAAAAACGGGGGAGTGTTCCTGCCTTTCATAAATGGGCATCCCGTCCAGGGTGTTCCCTCCCACCCCCCACCCAAACGAGATAAAATGATTTGAAAAGGTATTAGTTTATTGCGCCATCTATTGATACCATAAAGAAAAACAGCGTTCGGAGGAACTGGTGCCTCACGGGGGGGGGGGGGGGGGGGGATACGATCTTCTAAAAGTCATGGTAAACCTTCATGGCATAAAATAAAAGAAAATACATTTTTGGTGTGGAAAGCCACAAACTAATTGCTTGGAAGACAGCCTAAAGAACTATAAAATTACTTTCAGCAAGAGATAAAACCATCAAACCACGACAAGCATTTTAATCAAACGTAAAAGCAGTAGAATAATCCCGAAGAATTGGCTGAGTAAGAATCTAAAGCGATCATTTTTAACTGTCCTGCAAAGGACAGACACATTTTTTAGTCACATGTATCTGGAAATGTCCCTCATGACACCAATTTCTTAAATAGTTCGCTTTATGTTAGGAATAACCACCGGTGGCCTGACAATGGCTCTCATTCATGTGCGTCTTGGAGACCCTAACCTTAAAAACCATTGACTCTTATAAAACCGTCGTACAAGTCGTTGGAAACACGCAGCAAGCATCTTTCCCAGAACGCGAGGCGCTCACGATCCGGTACCGCATTGTCAAGCCAGTGTCGTGGTTCTGCGTTGCAGTGTAATCGCGGCTATAGCGGTAGATTGTTTTACGAAATTCTGTTGTTCTGTTACATGCTGTCCGTTTGCCCACGGGCTTTGACGACACCTCTTTCTGGATGCTTTTAGGTGGAAATGAAAGCGGGTTTTGCCCTCGTCCTCCCACTGCTTTTGACTATGATCAGCGCCCAGATAGCTCACTGGGGAGGCTGCCCGGATCCACCAGTTCAGCCGAAATTCAACCTGCAAAAGGTACAGTTCCTGCTTGTCAGGACTCAACATCTTATTAGTTGTGCTACAGTTCTTATGTTTTTCTTGATTGCCTGTTTATTTTATTTCACAGTATCTTGGGAAGTGGTACGAAATCGCTAAGCTGCCGGCGCAGTTTGAAAAAGGACAGTGCATCGAGGCGAATTATTCAATAAGAGACGATGGGAGCATAAAAGTATTTAACTCGGAAATACTGTGAGTTGTCGATACACTAAGGATCTGTTTCTAACGACCCGCGCTGTGTCAGATCCGTACAGACATTCGGACTCCAGTAAATACAGTTCAGTACATGTATGAAGGTGTCTTTGTACTACTGATTCTGAGCTAGCATTTCTGTCCCAGAAAGGGAGAATTCAGAACGATCGAAGGGACAGCGGTGGTTCAGGACATCAAGGAGCCAGCGAAGATGGGAATCACCTTCTCTTACTGTAAGTGTAAGCTCGTGCTTAGGTTCCATTTTTCGTTATGTATATTTTGTATTCATGACGTTTTTACATACATTGCTCATTATGATCTATAACACAACACAACAATAACAATTTTTTTGCTTGGATAAATTTACCTAAGATGGCACTCCGTCTATTTCTCATTCTTCTGTGGCGCAGTAATACCTTATACCCCGTACTGGGTGCTGTCTACGGACTACGAGCAGTCGGCGGTAGTTTACTCCTGCACTGACATCTTGAGCCTCTTCCACGTGGACTTCGCCTGGATCCTGGGCCGCACGCGCTCGTTGCCGGCGGACATCGTCCTGAGAGCCAAAGACCTTTTCACTAACAATAACATCGACGTCAGCAAGATGATCTTAACCCATCAGCAGGGCTGTGACGTGGATTCTGTGAATTAAAATACCTTTGCCAAAGATGAATACCTTACTGATTAACGTGTTTTGTTTTTTTAACTGTGTAATGATTTTACTGGACTTTATCGCATGGTTATATATATATATATTTATTTTTTTTATTTTTTTTGGGGGGGCGGGCGGAGCATAGTGAAATGGGCAGGCATCCTAAGAGGAAAAGCTAAGGTTGTCACCCAACTCTTTCTGCACAAAATAAAACAGATCATATTTAAGTTAAATTCACATATAAGTTACACAACATTTAGATATAATGTCTTGTTCATCTCGTGTTTATTAAAAATCATGTTTAGTTTCATTTTTCCATTACAATCTGCCGAGGACTTAGCTAGAAATTCTGCCCCCCTCCCCCGACAAAATGTCATCTTTGACCACCCCCTTTCGGTTGCCACCTCCAGATTCTGCTCTAAGGAAACATGATCTGAGCCGGACCATGCAACTTGTATGATAACCGTAGCGCCCGTACACCAATTCGGCATAAAAATGCACAAATGCAGATGTGAATTCACAGATAATTTACAGAAAAGATCCCCTTGATTTTGGTTAGATCTGTATCCGTGGGATAAAGCCTGCATGACCTGCTTAGCCGTCAAGCTTCACCGTCGGCGGTTCCTTCCTTCCGACAAATTCCACTGTCCAGTTTCACAGTTTGCTGAGTCGGCACCCCATCAGTTAAATGATGCCATAGGCGGCTGTGTATGTCGCCTGTAGAGTTGACTGGCTCTGCTTACGATCGCTGGGACCCAATTCAGTGGCTGCATTCTTTGAAAGACGCGGTTGGTGTTGCCTTTGCCGGCCGCAAATTATTCATTTGTAGTGCTAATACAAGCCTACATAAGTTCAACAAAACTCATAACTGCAGCTGATGGAGACTGTCAGCTACATTACTTTATCAGACCATGGGCCTGTGTGACAGAGTGAGATTTGTTGGTTAGGTAGATAAGTTGTTGGATTAATGGTATAAAACATGAAATAGATTTTATCTTAGTTCACCTATACATTTAATGCAGAATGCCTTAAATCTGACAAGTTATCTGGCTGACATAAAAATCCAGCTTCGTGATACAGGCCTCTGGTAAAACAAGATGCTACCACAGCTTCTCGCAGAATGTTTGCATTTTTTTGCGCCACTAAGCATCACAACAGCTACAGTTTTATAGATTTCACATCTACCTTGATTAAAAAAGCGTTCCGATGATTCCGAGACATCCAGAACATATTGAAGAGCTCGTATTAAGACAGAAGCGATTGTTAGCACCTGTGTCTGTCCTGCCATTGAAGGAGCCTCTATGTTCACACAATATCCAACAGATGTCTTGCAAAGACTTTCATGCCTTTTTTATAAGCAATCAATGATTGTTCAGAAAGATTCGATCTAAAGGGACTGAAAAGTGTCTATATTGATTTTTTTTAACCTATCATTTTATTCTATGGCCATGAAACAAACTAATTAAAAAAGTAGTAAGAGTGTAACTCATTTTGATCATGATGAAGGAGTGATATTGAAAATAATATTTGGCTATTGAGGTATTTGTTATCAGTCTCCTTATGTATTAAAGTTCATTAACATACTTTTGGGGACATTCGTCAACTTTTGTTGTTCCATTTGAACCCCCACCCAGGAGCAGACCCGCGCAGATAGGCCTGTTACGTGCGGTTTTAAGTCCCACCTTATGTGGCGCAAAAGTGTTGCGTCATTCTTAATGACGGTAGATTTTTCATTCTTTTTTTGAAACGCAGGTATATGATCAGTAGCGTAGGCAGCATTCTGACGACTGATACCAACACACGAAGATTCGAGAGCATTCAGAAATCCAGCGCAAACGATCTGAGAGCTGTTCAAAGTGAAGGTTAGTATTTTTGATCAAAAGATGACATTTGGACTACCAAATTTTATATCATTTAATAAATTCAAGGATTTTTATTTCACTTCCGTAGTTGCCTAACATTGTGAGAATGATATTGGAAGGGTATTTAAATGTGCCTCAACCTAAATGTAAAACTGATAAAACTACATTAGGCCTATAGCACTTACATTCTAAGCATATTTAAAATAAATGTTGACTGATTTCGTGAAGTACTTCGGTGGGAGCTCTGGATGCATCTAACAAGGTCTATGAATGTAGGCTATTGCGGTGAAACTATGAAATTAAACAATGGTAAATACAAAAGGTAATGTTGTTAACGCACAAGGAAACGTTCGTTTCAATGGCGCTTTATTGGAGTAATGGAGCAAGACGCACATCGTCAGCATCGTAAACCGCTTCGCAAACTTGCATCTCCAAATTTGCTCTTCCAGCACGATGTATTTCAAATATTAAAATAGAAATACATCAGGAATGCAGCTGAATATAGATAAAAAAAATTACGGGTAAAATTCCTGTCCTGCTCATTTTGGTCCTTCACTGACAAAAAAAAGTTTTATGCTGTATATAAAGTACGAATAAGATAGGCGTAAAGTCGAAAATTAACGGAATGTGACTGACACGTCCATATTAACAGGAGTACAGAGTGGGATTAATTAAAAATGAATTGTGTATTCCTCATGCAGTTTTCATAACAATACAATTCAAAACGACAATTTCACGAACCGCTTGTCTTCAATCAGACATCAGAGGAAACCCGCGACTCACGGAGCGAAGGTGAGATAAATCAGTACCGCCGACTGAGACCGACTGACCGTCACTGAGACCAAAGTATCAGCACTGTTATACGGAAGTTATTCATTATGCACTTTAATGAATATTTTGCTTATGATGTTTCTGCATATTCATGTAATCATATAGGTGATATTGTTCTTTACTGTATTCATTTATCCACAAAAGATGAGAACTGAAAATCCACGTCTTCTACTCATAGGTAATTAATCGTACTTTTACATTAAAAAGTTTTTTATTATTGTTTATCATTTGAAAACAATAACGTATAATGTATAGTTTATTTTAAACATTGAATTATCTTCTCATTTAGGTCTATATTACATGTATAGACCTAAATGGTAAAATAAAATAAAAAATACTACAAAAATGTGAATATTATTGGATTAGGGGGTGAATGTAAGATGGCATTAATCTGTACACAGACCTTCTTCAGACTCAGGGTGTGAGTAACTGACCTGTCTGTCCTGCAGTGTACCTGTGCTGGGGAAGCCAGGGACAGCCGACAGAATCTGCTCCTTCCATCACCAGCGTTACAGTGGGGGGGAGCTTCCAGTTTCCCTTCACAACTGGTGGGAACCAAAGCTACAGGGTTGAGTTGAGCTTTAACTCCACTGTGCTGATTGTTACATGGATCTTTCAGTCGCCCCCATTTATAAATGTAAACTACGAGGGAAGAGTGAAGATTCTGGAAAACCTGATACAGCTGGATAACTTACAGCTTTCAGACTCAGGTTTTTATCGTCTGGATATAGGTTACCTTACACAATCAACAAGTCAATCAGGAAGGTTCATCCTTCAGGTTTCTGGTGAGTGTGCACAGTACAAAGGGGGATGTGAGTTATGATCATAATGCAGGCAGCAATGGAGGTATAGATTATTGTTGCATTCTTTTGCATACACATTTAGCTTCACTTATTTCTTATAAATCAGTGCTAAAGGCATGCATATCTAAGCTGTAATGTTGTTGCAATCATTGTGATGCATTTATCTTTTCTTCAGTTTTGATTCCTTTCATGGCTGGTAAACCTCAACATTTTCCAGTTCATTTAATCTTTCTAAACTGTGATATGATATTGCTACACCTCAAATACTATACTGTAGCTATATTGCAACACAAGTTGTACCTCATTTAATAATGGGCGTAAATAATAGCCTTTGTCTGTATACTTTTCTTTCACAACAGAGCCAGTGTCTAAACCCAGTATCACTACTGAGTGTCTGGGCAGCAACGTCACCCTGACCTGCAATAGCAAGCAGGGGACCAATGTAGAGTACGTCTGGGAAAGTGCGCCCCCTTGTGGAGAGAGCTGCTTACTGCATCTTGGTCCTGTCGTAGTGATAGCCTTCTCTAATACATCGAGCTCCTTATACTATACATGTACGGCTTGGAATGCGGTCAGCAATGAGACCAGTGACCCTTTGGAGCTGAATTTATGCCCCATAGAGCCAGCAGGTGATGTATAAACCAAAGTCCCAGTGTGAGCATTTATGTAATAATGGACAGTAAAAGATTGTCCTTATGAAGTGGAGAATAGTATGTATTATTAATTGAAATATTTTCCAGAGAACATTATAGTATGAATATTTATCTGAAATGGAAAAGACATTGGAGTGTTTGTCTGGAAAACAAAAATCTAGTGATATGATTGAAAATGTGACACAATTAAATGTTAAAATGTGATTAAATAGAGTAGAATATAAACATACATGAACAAAAAATAAGACAATGTGTCAAACCAAATACATAGTCTGATTACGCATTGTTATGGTTTCAGTTAGAAGGACTGAAGTCACATTTATTACTCTTTATGACAGGTTTTAACTGGATCGTAGCCCTATGGATGGTAACACCTGCATTATATCTCACTGGAGCTGTGATCTACATACAGAAAAGCAAAAGAGGATCAAATATAGGTAAATATCATCAATAACCCTAATAAATTCTTATTTAATCTTATTCTGCAGACTTAATTAATTAAAAATTCACCTGAAACTTATCATTTGTGCAATAATCCCCAGCAAATACAGCAGAGGATGGATTTCTGTCACCAGCCCCCATGTACATACAGGAGGGGCGAGTTTCCTCATGTGCAGTTTATAGACAGTTTGTCTCTGGGGGCGACTGACTTCACTCCTGCACGTCGTATGTAAAACAGCAATTAATAGTACAGAAAACTGTGACATATTTCAGCTGGACACACATACAAACCAAGGCTATAAAGAAAACTGGAATCAGATCATCTTAACACATCTAGAAACAGTTAGTATATAAAGATTTTTATGGCCTAAATATAGAGTATTAATATATATATATTGTATATATTTACAGTCATGTTATTCCACGACACACTATAGATCTACAGCATTAAAGCTGCAGTTCTGTCTCTGTCGTGCTGAGCTTAAAAATAAAAATGACCTTTCTGAGAAAAGGTGGTTTAACATTTCAAAGAACAAACTGTGGGCTGAGCTGTATGTTTCAGTGACACGTGCTTGGAACGGCTGTGAATTTAGACCCTACAGGCAAAGGCAAAGCTGCTGCAATGTGTTAAGCTGCACAGATAGATGGTCAATGTGGCCAATGCTGCAGGAGAGCTTGCATCGCCCACGTGGAAACCTCCGGAAGGAGGTCTCAGGCACGCTGTGCAAACCAGGCACGGCTGCAGGTGGTAAAGGTAACAGTGCCTTTGTGAATATAAGAAGTTGAAATCAAAAGCCTTTTTATACCTGTGTTACATGAAAATATTTGCAGGTTGTAAATTTGTCCTTATTTATAATGTTTGAATTGTATTCGAATCTTCCCTGGGGTCAAAAAATGATCTTAACCTAATGTTTTAGAAAAGCTAGAGACCGGTTTCTCATTGTGTGCTGTGCTGTATTGTGTGTCTGTATCACATTTAAAATGCAGATGTCCGATGTTGTATGTATTTGCGTTTATTCTCTGTAATGTAGAATTTATATCCTGTTTCTTTATTTTATCCTCTTTTGTCACTTTCTGTAGTAGCCGTACGAACAAAACTTTCCCCTGATATTGGTCATGTGACAAAAGGGATATTATTCTGTTCTACTACATTTTTGAATGTCTACTTGTTTAACAAGCATGTGTTATAAAAGTTGTTCACTGCACCATTCTTGTGACCTTTAACCTAAAACCTCCTTGGTGCAAGATGCATAGAAAATTTTAAAATAATAATTTAAAATGAAGTGGAAAAATAACACAATTACAATCACATCGGGGACAGTGTGGCTCAGTGGGTTAAAGCTCTGTGTCCGGACGGCCGCCGGTTCGAGCCCGACTTCTGCAGAATGGATTGTAGCCCCTTGAGCTCGGTCCTTAACCCCCAGCTCTGTGGGCGCTGCTGCAGGCGGCTGCCCTTCGCTGACAAGCTTGGTCTCACCTACATGTGTGTCTGTGTGTCATGAAGATCATCAATAAAGTGTCGGAAAAAAAGTCGCTGCTGTATTTGCAAGCAACGTTCTACAGTGCATTGTGATGTGTGAAGACCACATGAAATGCAGGACCGGCATACACAGGCATACACAGTCATACACAGTCATACACAGGCATACACAGGCATGCACAGTCATACACAGTCATACACAGGCATACACAGTCATACGCATCACAAGCCACATACAGAGCTTATATATATAACAGCTTATATATATATATATGGTAGCATGTGTGAGTACAAATGTATGCAGTGGAGCTTTTATGAGAATCAGCTCACAGTGGCGTTTAACAGACAAATGAAAATTAAACAAAATATTGTGAGGGTTGCCAGAGTCACGTGTCATGGAGGTGCTGAATCCTCACAGGCGACTTCCGGAGCTATCAGGGGCTATTTTCTTCTAAGGTGCCCCCCCTCATGAAATCAGCTGCTTCTGTTATCCTGTTGTCTTTAGATTTTATTATACAAGTACAACTTGGAATGAGGTCAGCAATGACGCCAGTGACCCTTTGGAGGTGAGGTTATGCCCAGGTCAGATCTATATAAATATATCTACGTTTGTTTTTATTTCATAGTAGACAGTGCAAGACAGGCCTTAAGACTAAACTGCCACATAGACCTTTAAGAAAAACGCAGGTTATCTATTTTTTTCTCTGGGCAGGTAATAAACATAAAATGGGTGATTTAAAATATCTAAAGTATAGTGGTGCTTGAAAAGTGCAACAGTGTCATCCCATAAGTGGGGGAACCTGATTCACACATAAGTACTCAAAGAGTAAGAAAACATGTCCAGCGTTTCCTTCAAGGAAATATGTGCTCAGTGTTACAGTTTCAGTCAGGAGGTCTTGGTCACATTCATACCCATTTTATCATCACAGGTCGTACATGGACTATAACCCTGTGTGCAGTAATATCAATAGTACTTTTTACTTTAGCTTTGATCTGCATACAAAGATGGAGGAAGAGAAGGACCAGACAACTAAATATGGGCAATTATTACATAGAACTAAAACAGAACAAATCAAACATTTATTTACTTTAAGTTTACTGAGAATGTTTGGTTTGTGTAAATGTTCTCTGCAGGTCCAGCTAGGCCAGCATCTCCTGCAACAGAACACATTTTAAAATAATTTCCTTCATGTGTTCAATATGTCTTTATGTTGATCCAATCACCATTTATAATACCCCCTGAAATTTGTTTAGTTGGAGCACATGCACTGTATGAGCACGTTGCACCTGTGCACTTGCACCTTACAGCTGCATGCAGACAACTGCCACCTGAAATGCCACCAATTAAGTCCGCAAGTCTTGCATGTTCACACATTGCTCTGGGTTGTTTTGAATACATTATCGCAGATGAAGTGGAAAGTTATGTGGTCGCACATTCGATGCTTTTTGTGGGGTCAAGGTCGACAGTGGTTCTGTAGACCTGCTTTCCGCATGTGAAGTTCAAGCTACAAAAACACCACAACCATCTACGCATCATCTTCTCCTTAGAAGCAACCATCACCAGCATTAACAAAAAGCCGTAAGAGTCTAAGTTACAATGGTTTCCGTTCCCTTTGTGCAGACCTGAAACCTGCATGCTGTAATAACACTGGGCCCCAATGACCTTAGAGTAGTTTGGGTTACAGCAGGTCTCCACTTTATCTAACGCCATCATTACCCTGTTAATCAAAGCGCAAGAAGAACCTCATTGAACTGGCTAATGTAACATCCATGGATTTTCTAATGGTTTTGTGATTATTGGGCGACTGAGGCAAACCCTACTATAACATAACAATTCAGCAGAGTTTCACACAAACTGCAGTGTTCCTATATAAATATTCAGATTAGTGAACAAACTTTAAAAAAAAAAAAAAAACCTTAAATGCAAAATTGTTATCTTCTTTACAGGAAACTATAGTAATGTATTCATCGAAGTCATACTTTTCTTATTATGAAGTAAACCACAAACGTAATGAGTTGGTAATACAGGTGGAGGCTCAGTCAATACACTGAGGTATGAATGTACTCCTGTCAGGAAATGCATTTAAGTTAAGCTGCCCTTTGTAAAGTAAATCTAATATAAACCTGTCTGCGTGGAACCGATTTGGGGGGTAATGAAATAAAATAGCTCTGGTTCTGTCTGTCATTTTGGGCCCAGTGTAAACATCGCTATACAACTACAAATGTGACCCGTCACCACGAAATGAGTCTGAAGTTGCACTGGTAGAAATACACCCATAAGACTCATTTCGTGGTGATGGGTCACATATGTTGTTGTTGCTGTTGTATGGGGGGGGGGGGGGGGGGGGGGGCACCGGCAGTAAAACTTGTCTATTGGGTCCCACATGAGCTTTGACCGTGTTTAAGTGGAATTATTGGTGATTTACGTTTTGTGTTCTGTGGAGTGACGAATCACTCCGCTGTGCCTCAGAATAGCCACAGACGTGTAGATGGCACGTTTGCCTTGATAAAAAAGACCTTCCCTGATTCCGAGTCCACTGATGCAAAGCCAGTGAATAAAAGGAAAGGAATCACATGTCAGTTCAGTCACTGAAGGGGCCTCTGCTCAATCCTATAGGCGACATAGGCGGCCACCTAGGGCGCCAACTTCTGAGGGGGCGCCAACTTATGAGGGGGGCGCCAACTTCTGAGGGGGCGCCAACTTGCCAGCCAGTTTCTCTTTGACTCGAACGGGGGTCGTCGGCGGTGATGCTCGCCTAGGGCTCCACATCGGCTTGGATCAGTACTGACCACACGATATCAATCATAGGCTATGTCTCCTGCCTATTTTATGGGCAACCAATGATTGCTGGGAAAGATTCAATCGTCAGGGACATCAGAAAGACTTCAGGAAGTCTAGCGAAATAGTGGACTTTTCATGACAAGGTATTTTATTTTTTTTCTATGGCCATAAAAAGAAACAATGTTTCACAAGGATTAGTAAAAGCTTAAACTATTTTTTAAATTTTATTTGTAAAGAACATGAAATAAGCATATAGTTATATCGATGGACTGGGCCATACCGGCTATTGAGACATTCGTTTTTAGTCTTGTTATGTATTTAAGTTCATTAACATAGTTTTGGGGGCATTTGCCAACTTTCTACATAACACTGATACCCCGTGTTTGAACCCCTCCAGGCGCGTGCGAACTCCCCCCACTGTGGTTGTCCCCCCGTACCTTCCCGCCCCCAGTGTCCCCTTTTTTGAAAACCAAAGCATGCTCACCTTAGCTATGCACAGTCATTCAAAGGATAGATTGCCAGAAGATACACTTACCATGACATCTTGCCTAAGACTGCTACACATGTTATGTGGGGTTTAAAGTCCCACCTTACGCGGTGCAAATGAGTCGGCGCATTCTTAAGAAATGTAAGTTTTTAACAACTTTGTAACAACTTAGGTCTATGATGAGTTGTAGCAGCATCATCATAAGCATTGGCGTAAATCAAGAAGAGTAGGCAGAAATCCGCGCAAACGATCTGGGAGCTGTTCAAAGTGAAGGTTAGTATTTTTAATCCTTTGTTTAGTATTTAACAAACGATAAACATTTAAATGCCATTTGATATACAGCCAAAAGACGACATTTCCAATACCACGTTTGTAACATTTAATAAATATAAGGATTTTTAGATTTTGGATGCTATATCATTTCACTACGGTAGATGTTTGTTGAAATACCTGGCTACACAACGTGAGAATGCTAGGGCTAATAGAAGAATATTTTTTAATTCGCGTAAATGTAAAAGATGCGAAAACGATTTATGGAGGAAATTGTAAGCAGGTTTGCAATACAAGACCTAAATGTTGAGTGACTTTATGAAGTATGGACATTCTGGGGTAGTCTAGCAAGCCGTGGAGTGGAACTAGGAAATTTGGAAAACAAATAATAAAAACGGCTACAATAGGACTGCGACAGAAATGCGATAATGTTGGTACTGTGCGGCACGTAAACTTTGGTTTAAATTGCACCGTATTAGCAAGAAACAAGACATGAGCATCGTAAACCGCTTCACAAACTTGCATCTCCAAATCACGAAGTATTTTACATATTAATACGGTGAAAATATAAATGGGCCCACACAAAGAATGTTATAAATATAAATAAAAAATAATTACAGGTAACTCATCATGGTCATTCACCGCCAACAAGAGATTTACGCTACAGGGTAAACAAAACGCAAATGGAAAAATAGTTACATAAATTGTACAAAACAAGAACAAATAGACTTATCCGGTGTTAATATGATATAAAAAGATAATACATAAAAACATATTATTAATTATAAGTAGGTCTACAATTATTTTTCATAGCCGCGTCCCTCCTAACTTCATATTTACATTATGATGTGGGGTTCAACGAACTTGGCATGTGATTTTAATTTTTTTTTTTTACATTTGTTTTCAGCAAAAATCGCAATGTTACGAATGGTCCTGGTCTGCTTTGAATAGACTGCTTGAGCAAACGGATTTAACAATTATAATCGATATGATAGTTCTATTTTTCTCCGGTTACCTGCTTTTAACACGCATGGTTATGGCCCAGGACGAGTATTAAACAACATTTGATATGTCCAGCAAGACCGTACACTTCACTTTCATTCAGTTGATTTCATTTAGGTTTTATTTCAGTGAACGTTTTCCACAAGTCCTTCTGTCTCCAGCTTCGATTCAAACCGAAAGTAACCAACAGTCGCGGAACAATCGCAAACTTAAAGTGCATGTTTCTCTTCTTTTATTGCTTCGCCGTTGTACGTCCTCAAGTAGAGGTTGAAATATGCGCTTGTCAATCAAGCAAAAGTTTCAAACGTTGGGTTTTTGGCAGCTGTGAATAACCAAGTTCACACTTTATTCACCTGCAAGACTATCGCCCCTGGTAAGCAAACACACGCGTCAGTGATATTCTCACACAGAGCCGTACGGACCAATTTACCTGCATGGGGCTGTTGAAGCTATTCCCAAGGTGGTGGTGGGGGGGGGGGGGCACAACTTTATAATTTAAATACAGTACAAAGGTTTACTTATTGGACCAAATTAAATGTTGGGAGGTACCTCCCCCGTCCATCCCGTTTCTACGACCCTGGATCAGGGCCATTTATCTAGTACAAATAACGACATAAGGCCGAAAATTAACGGAATGTGACTGACACGTCAATATTAATAGGAGTACGGAGTGAGATTAATTTAAAATGAATTGTATATTCCTCATGCAGTTTTCATAACAATACAATTCAAAACGACAATTTCACGAACCGCTTGTCTTCAATCAAACATCAGAGGAAACTCGCGACTCCCGGAGCGAAGGTGAGATAACAGTATCGCCGACTGAGCCTGACTGACCGTCACTTAAAGAAAAATATTATCAATTTAAATATCACTGCTATATAAAAGTTATCCATTATGCACCTTCATTTTCTTATGATGCTCTTGCTTATTTATGTATTTATATAGGTGATATTGGACTGTATTGTTTTGTCCACAAAAGATGAGAACTAAAAATCCACATCTTCTACTAATAGGTAAATTGTAAATTTGCATTAAGGTTTTTTTACGTTATGCTGCCTAATCTGAAAAAATAACACGTAACATCTACATTTTCACTTGAGGAGTTTAGTTTATTTTAAACACTGAATTATTTTCTCAATTACATTACATACATTAGATGGTAAAACAAAAAGGTGACGTGGTTTATTATTGGATTAGGGGGTGAAGGTAAGATGGCATTAATCTGTGCACAGACCTTCAGACTCAGGGTGTGAGTAACTGACCTGTCTGTCCTGCAGTGTACCTGTGCTGGGGAAGCCAGGCACAGCCGACAGAATCTGCTCCTTCCATCACTAACGTTCCAGTGGGAGGGAACTTCCAGTTTCCCTTCACAACTGGGGGGAACCAAAGCTACAGGGCTGACTTGAAATTTAACTCCACTGTGCTGATTGTTACATGGATCTTTCAGTCGCCCCCATTTATAAATGTAAACTATGAGGGAAGAGTGAAGATTCTGGAAAACCTGATACAGCTGGATAACTTACAGCTTTCAGACTCAGGTTTTTATCGTCTGGATATAGGTTACCTTACACAATCAACAAGTCAATCAGGAAGGTTCATCCTTCAGGTTTCTGGTGAGTGTGCACAGTACAAAGGGGGATGTGAGTTATGATCATAATGCAGGCAGCAATGGAGGTATAGATTATTGTTGCATTCTTTTGCATACACATTTAGCTTCACTTATTTCTTATAAATCAGTGCTAAAGGCATGCATATCTAAGCTGTAATGTTGTTGCGATCATTGTGATGCATTTATCTTTTCTTCAGTTTTGATTCCTTTCATGGCTGGTAAACCTCAACATTTTCCAGTTCATTTAATCTTTCTAAACTGTGATATGATATTGCTACACCTCAAATACTATACTGTAACTATATTGTAACACAAGTTGTACGTCATTTAATAATGAGCGTATATAATACCCTTTGTCTGTATTCTTTTCTCTCACTACAGAGCCAGTCTCTAAACCCAGTATCACTACTGAGTGTCTGGGCAGCAACGTCACCCTGACCTGCAATAGCAAGCAGGGGTCCAATGTGGAGTACGTCTGGGAAAGTGCGCCCCCTTGTGGAGAGAGCTGCTTACTGCATCTTGGTCCTGTCGTAGAGATAGCCTTCTCTAATACATCGAGCTCCTTATACTATACATGTACGGCTTGGAATGCGGTCAGCAATGAGACCAGTGACCCTTTGGAGCTGAATTTATGCCCCATAGAGCCAGCAGGTGATGTATAAACCAAAGTCCCAGTGTGTGCATGTATATAATAATGGACAGTAAAAGATTGTCCTTATGAAGTGGAGAATAGTATGTATTATTAATTGAAATCTTTTCCGGAGAACATTATAGCATGAATATTTATCTGAAATGGAAAAGACATTGGAGTGATTGTCTGGAAAACAAAAATCTAGTGATATGATTGAAAATGTGAGACAATGAAATGTTAAAATGTGATTAAATAGAGCAGAATACAAACATACATGAAAAATTAATGCATTGACTGCAACCATATCAACTAAAAGTAAGACAATGTGTCAAACCAAATACATAGTTTGAGCGTTACTGCTTCAGTGAGAAGTACTGAAGTCACATTTATTATTCTTTATGACAGGTTTTAACTGGATCGTAGCCCTATTGATTGTAATACCAACATTGCTTCTCGCTGGAGCTGTGATCTACATACAGAGGAGGAGAAGAAGAGGATCAAATATAGGTAAATATCAGCACTAATGCAGGGATGCTGTGTGGCTCAGCAGGTAGTGACACTGCGCTTTGGGGTTCCATTTCTGCCCAAAATATGTCAATATGCACACTGTCCATGTCGGCTGAACATTTGTCTGTGTGTTTTCAACTTTAAACTGAACACAGCAACATGATCTGCCATCCTCCATGGTCCTGTCCTGATGTGTTGTCATGAATTTCGTCTTGATGTATTGTTCTCCGTGTTGTTTGTGTTGTTCTGCATGTTGTCCTGCTGTATTGTTCTCTGTGTTGTTTGTGTTGTTCTGCATGTTGTCCTGCTGTATTGTTCTCCGTGTTGTTCTGCATGTTGTTCTGCTGTATTGTTCTCTGTATTGTTCTCCGTATTGTTCTGCATGTTGTCCTGCTGTATTGTTCTCCGTGTTGTTCTGCATGTTGTCCTGCTGTATTGTTCTCCGTGTTGTTCTGCATGTTGTCCTGCTGTATTCTTCTCCAATGCACCAATCATGCTGCAGTCCAGTTGTACTTGGTATGTCAATGACAGGGTGAATAATACATGTTATTAAAGTCAAACGTCGAGGAGAATGACACATAATGACGACGTGTTGACATGCAACACAACAGTCAAACAACAGGGAGTGCTCAAACGACAGTACAGTGTAAAGCTGAACTGATACAAACAAATGTTTAGTCAGGTGATCAATCAGCATAAATAACCTCATTGCCATAATAGTTTTGTCACAGCTGAAGTACAACATTTCAAAGTTGAAGACACAGACAAATGTTTTGTTAAACATTCAGTCAACTTTGACAATGTGCTTTTAACATGTTTTGGCACAAATGGGAATCCCATACTGTGCTTGTGATCAGAAGGTTGTTGGTTCAAAATCCCAGGATCAGTAGAGTGATTTCCCCATTGGGCTTCTGAGCAAGATCCTTAACCCCCCATTTGTGTCAGGGACTGTCTGATCTTGTTTTCTCAGTGACTTTGTATAAAAATGTCTGCTAAATATCAATTATCTTATTCAACAGGCTTTTCTAAAAATATACTTTAACCAATTATCCCCAGCAGATACACCGGAGCCAGTTACAGATGGATTCCTGTCATCAGTCACAGTTACAGATGGATTCCTGTCACCAGTCACAGTTACAGATGAATTCCTGTCACCAGCCCCAGTTACAGATGAATTCCTGTCACCAGCCCCTACAATAGAACCTGTGTACATACAGGAGTTGCGATTTTCCTCAAATGCAGTTTAAAGATAATTGATCTCTGGAGGTGACTGAATTCACCCCTGCACATGTCTTATGTAAAACAGCCGTTCACAGTACAGAAGACAACATATCTCAGTTAGGCACAACATATGAACCACGGCTAAAATGGACAATGGAATCAGAGCATCTTAACACACTGGGATAAATGATACCTGCTAGATTCAGCTTATTATGACCTGAACAGAAGCAGTGGTTTAGCTTTCACGGGTTTCCATGATGCATTATTGACCTACAGAATTAAAGCTGCACAGTTTTGTTGCTGCATTTTTAAAATAAAAACTGCTTTTCTGAGAAAACATGGTTTAACATCTCGAGTGAACAAACTTTCAGTGACACGTGCTTTGAACGGCTGTGAATTTAGACCCTACAGACAAAGACAAAGCTGGCGCAGATAGATAGTTAATGTGGTCAATGTGGTCAATGCTGCAGGAGAGCTTGCACCGCCCATGTGGAAACCTCCGGAAGGAGGTCTCAGGCACGTCGTGCAAACCAGGCACGGCTGCAGGTGGTAAAGCTAACAGTTCTTTGGTGAATAAAATAAACAGTTCAAATAAAATGCCTTTTTTATCTTTGTTTTAAAAGAAAACATATGCAGGCTGTAATTTAGTCATTATGTAGAAAGTTCGACTTATACTAGAATCTCCCCATGGGATCAGTAAACTTTCCCCTGACCTCGCCTGCGTGGGAATGAAGATTCTATTCTTTCTAAATGTCTACTTGATTGAAAAAGCCTGGGTTAAAACAATGTGTTAATGAACCTCATAACCAGTGTTAATTTTAGCAAGAATTAATTACTTACTGAAAATTATAGGTGGATTAAAATCACATTTTTGACTTTTTTTGTTTTGTTTTAGTTAAGATTTAGTCAGTGGAACTCAGGATTAATTTTAATTTAATTTTAGTTAATTCTTTTGTCAAAATTTTCTCAGACAGGTTTGTAATAGGAAATGGATTTTGCTGAAGGATATTTCCCCAGGCTGTATAAATCCCCTTGAGAAGCAAGCACACCTTGTACATAAGCATATGCCTTATACATAAATACACCTTATACATAAGCACACCTTGTACATAAGCATATACCTTATACATAAATACACCTTATACGTAAACATATATCTTATACATAAGTATACATTATATGTAAGCATACACCTTATACATGAGTACACGTTATACATAAGCATATACCTTATACGTAAGCACACCTTGTACATAAGCATATACCTTATGCATAAGCATACATTATATGTAAGCATACACCTTATACATGAGTACACGTTATACATAAGCATATCCTATGATGCTTATGGGGGCGGCATGGTGGTGCAGTGGTTAGCACTGTCGCCTCACACCGCTGGGACGCGGGTTCGAGTCTCCGCCTGGGTCACATGTGTGCGGAGTTTGCATGTTCTCCCCGTGTCGTCGTGGGGTTTCCTCCGGGTACTCCGGTTTCCCCCCACAGTCCAAAAAACATGCTGAGGCTAATTGGAGTTGCTGAATTGCCCGTAGGTGTGCATGTGTGAGTGAATGGTGTGTGAGTGTGCCCTGCGATGGGCTGGCCCCCCATCCTGGGTTGTTCCCTGCCTCGTGCCCATTGATTCCGGGATAGGCTCCGGACCCCCCGCAACCCAATAGGATAAGCGGTTTGGAAAATGGATGGATGGATATATATATATATATGTTGCTGTCTGAAGTGGGTAAACTTATAAACAAGGTATATTAAAGTAAATGATTGGTAAAATAAATCAATGATTTGTTCTCTATTAGTTCTATGCAATGATGACCCATATTTTTTTGTTGTCTGGTTCTTCCCTTCCTCCATATTTCTATGCAGCTCACAGCTCCAGTAAGAACTACTACTGATATTACTGCAAACAGGATCATGGTCCTTCTGCGACCTGTGATAACAAAATCGGTATGAATGTGACTAAGACCTTCTGACTGAAACTGCAACACATTTGTGTGAAGGAAAAATTCTCTTTTTCCTTGGAAGAGTGAATTAGTGTGTGAATTAGTGTGTGAATTAGTTTCCTTCAATTGTCGAATGACACCCAACATTATGATATCCGTATTTTAAAATCAGTTTTATGTTTCACTTATGTGCAGAAAAGAACAGTGTTCCCTCTAAAATGCACAGGTATTCTACGGATTTAATTTTTTTCAAAAAAGGATTTTATTGGTCTTGGTCCTAACGGCCCTGTAGCACCTTCCGGAAGGAAACAGGTGAAACAGGTGAATCACTTCCCCTCCACATCAAGCGCGACTGCGTGGAGAGGGTCCACACCATTACCTTCCTGCGCACCTCAGTCTCCTGACCTCTCCTCGACTGAAAACACCACAGCTGCCATCAAGAAAGCACAGCAGCGTCTGCATTTCCTGAGAGTGCTGAGGAAGAACAACGTCAGTGAGAAGCTGCTGGTGCTCCTCAATAAATAGATAAATATTCTACTCCGGCTCATGTGTGGGTGTATGTAGTTTTATTGCTAGTCATACGTTTCTATCAGTTAACTGACCGTCTAGGCAACTAACTAGGCCTACCAAACTATAACTAGGTAAAGAACTTCTTTTTGTTCCCCAAGCCACTTAATTATCACTTTTGCCCTAACACATGCTGCTCCACCACGCTGGAAAGGGCATTGTGTCACCAAACTGCTCTTGGATGGTTGGGAGAAGTTGCTTTCAGAGGATGTTTTGGTTCCATTCTTTATTCATAGCTGTGTTCTTAGGCAAAACTGTGAGTGAGCAGTTTATCTAGCAGAAACACTGAGAACAAAATGACAAAAAGCTCTGGAATTATAGTGGGATACAAACTAAAGATTTTTAACTTACTGACATAACGTGCGCTATAATTCTTCGTTTCGGCGAGCATTACACATGGGCGTGGCTTTGGCGTTACGAAAGGGGCGGGTTGGATGTTGGCCGGGTTGGTTGGTGGGATATCAGTTCCCGCCAGACTACAGTTACACACCTCTCTGGAATCCTGCCAGTGGAATGTGGCAGGACAGACACGCGAATTACAACCGATCACACACATAAGCGTGGGCATTCGAATATAGGGAAGTTTATTCATAAAATGTGGATTTGGATTCTATGAAACTCAGCATAAGTAAGTGGCATGAATGCTCTCATTTATGTACAGTATGGAGCGTTATATAGATTTTTTGCTAGTCCCTTATGTATTTAGCGTACCGGACAATTTAATATTAATTATGGTATGAATATAAGAGAGTATTTGCGGCCGAACTAGTAGTATGATATGCATGGCTGACTGTGCTTCTGATGAAGTAGTTTGAATGGATATTTCTAAATCGGAATCGCATTCAATTCATTGATCTTGGAGTTAAAATAAGTGATTATTACATTATAGCATGGTACATTAATATATTTAGCAGACGCTTTGTTCCAAACCTGTTTACCCGAATTGCACGTGCGGGTGACACGGGAAGCAGAAGTTAAGAAAATGGTAATAATTCTGCAGCACCTATATTTATTTCATCCAACTGAAGCCTCGTTTCGGGCGGGAGGTGAGACTGGAGTCTGACTTTCGCTTCTTATCCTCAGCTTCCGTAGGCGGCACGTGCTGCACAGTTAAGAATTATTTTCAAAATACAAACGTATGAGTAGAAGGTTTAAAATGTAATTTCGGAGTGAGTTGTGAAATACATGTATGGAAAAAGTACGCGTTGCAGCTTAAACATTTTATTCATTCTGTGGTAGCTACGAATAAGAAACTAACCGCAGCCTCGTAGTGAACCTCGGGTAACTCAAAGAACAAAGGGAGAAAGGTCGTACTTTGCAGGATCAATGAGACTCATCTTCGGTGGCACTTTACTGGTGGGTGTTACGCCCCAGTCTAAGGCTGAGACGTTATCAGGTATGGGAAAGGGGGAAAAGGGACGAAAGCAAATAAGGGGACGCATATAACCAAAACGGCAAAGCTCGGAAGTTCAGCAAAGTGTATTTAACACTTAATACAGAAACACCAGTGTGAGCTTCAGGAGTGACCCAGGCCAAAACAAACGAAACAGGTGACTGACTAAGTGCATAAAACCTGGGACTGGATTCCTGGAGCATGGAACCTAGAAAAGATGCAGCAACAAACAGACTGTAGCATGTGGGCACAAGTGATTTAGTCACTCAGTTACTACTCAAGTACAAATCTTAAACAAATATACGATATCAGTCAAATGTTTGGACAAAGCTACCCATACAAATGTTTGTACTATTCTTTACGTTTTGGAATAATTAAAAATACGTTAAAATTATAAAATTGTAAAAACTTGTATGTAATGCGTCTCTATTATTTGGAAATTCAGAATTACCAACTATTCCGATAACAGATTACTAAATGTCGTTTTTCTTCAGTGTTTCACTTCATAAATGTCATATCAACAGTTTACAGCTGCATTAGTTCACTGCTGATGTCTTCATCATGATTAAAGTTCTTCGGTTTTAGTCTAAAGTTAGCGGTTCCTGCACTATATTTAAACTTCTTAAGGCACGTTTTGCAAACATGGAACTGATCTTTTGCAGAAACTCCCAAATATTTCCGTCCTTTGGATGTGTACTTAGCAGGGACGTTACGCAAAGGTTTTTCGTAGGTTTACAGACGACAATTGTGCATCATGAGTGTATTATTTATAAACAGTTGGTCTAGTCCCAAAATATAGCAAGTTCCAAATAATGTTATTTGCCTTCATATTTACTTTATGTAAGATCTGGCAATTAAAGTTCAAATAATGACGTGTTCTATGTCAATGCATTTGTTTGACAGGTTTCATACATTTATATATTTGGCAGAAAACACAGACTAAGTTTAAGCAAAATTTGTAAATCCTGTATAATGAATATAAATTATAATTGAACACTTCGACTGAATATGCTCATATTTTAAGCGTAATATGTGAATCACCGAAAGTTCGGATGTTCGTTACAGATCTAGTTTCACACCCTTATTATTCTGGAATAAAATCGCTGTATTGATGTAAACAATGTTCTTCTAAATGTTCTTTGTTGTAGCTCTTTTCTCTACCCCCAAAAATGAGAGATGAGAATCCAGACCTCAGTGTATCAGCATGGATTACTAGAGCAAACAGCTGCCTTCTACTATTAGGTAACTTTATATTAATATTAACTTTATATTAAGATTTTGTCATTGTACTGTTATTTCTCTATTAAATCTTACGATGTGTCATTGGAAGATGTTTCAGATCTTTATGTTCTCAGCACCTTCAGACTCAGGGTGTGAGTAACTGACCTGTCTGTCCTGCAGTGTACCTGTGCTGGGGAAGCCAGGGACAACCGACAGAATCTGCTCCTTACATCACCAGCGTTACAGTGGGAGGGAACTTCCAGTTTCCCTTCACACCTGATGGGAAGCAAAGCTACAGGGTTGAGTTGAAGTTTAACTCCACTGTGCTGATTGCTACATGGATCTTTCTGTCGCCCCCATTCATAAATGTAAACTACGAGGGAAGAGTGAAGATTCTGGAAAACCTGATACAGCTGGATAACTTACAGCTTTCAGATTCAGGTTTTTATGATCTATATGTAGATTATCTTACAGGAAAAAACGGGCAATGCAGAAGATTTCGTATACAGGTTTTTGGTGAGTATGTACAATCAAGTTTCAAGCTTCACCAAGTGTCATGTTTTATTTGCCACTTACAGCGCCCTCCACAATTATCGGCACCCCTTGTAAAGATTTGTAGAAAGTGTTAGAAAAAAATCTACCTTTCAGTGAAGTAGCTTCATCTCACACTGGAAAAAAATGTGAAAAATCCAACCTTTCTTTGAAATAAATTTATTCAAAGAAAAAACAAATCCTTCATTAAGAAATAATTATTTTTAGCAAAAAGGCATCTGCCACGATTATTGGCAGCCCTGGAAATTACAGTGAACACAATGTAACTGAAGCATGTTTCCCCTGTAAATTGTACATCTTTGAGTTGATTGGAGTGAAAAGGAACCTTCAAGCTGTCATCCATGACTTCCAGATTAACTGGGATACACACATGACGTGACATAGAGGCCAAATTCCCTTAGTCACCCATCAACATGGCAAAGAAAAGAGAACACAGACCAAATGAGGGAGAAGTGTGCTGACCTTCATAAGTCATGGAATGGGTATGAAAAAATATCTACTCGCCTGGAAATGCCCATTTCTACTATCAGGGAAATAATACAAAATGGACAACTGGAACTTTTCCAAACCTGCCTGGAAGAGGAGCCAAGTTTATTTTCCACCCACATACAGTGTTGAAGATTGTGAGAGGCAAGAAATCCCCAAGGATCTCTGGTGGTGAATTACAAGACAAAGTAAAATCTCGGGGTTACCACGTCTCCGAAAAAACACGTCAGACGCCACTGTTCATTTTAACAGATTATTTGCATAGTATGCCAGAAAAAAAAGTTTTTTTTGTCAGCTAACCACAAACGTAAACAGCTGGAGTTTGCGAAAGACTATTACAACTTTGACTGGAACCAAAATTCAATAGTCTGATGAAACAAAAAAGTGGAGCTTTTTGGTAATAAACATTCAAGGTAGGTTTGGTGTAAAAAGAAAGATGGCTGTAGGAAAAAGAACATCCCAACTAAAATATGGTGGAGGTTCTGAGATGTGAGACTTTTTCCTACAAAGGCCCTGGAAACCTTGTTATGGTACATGGCATTATGGACTTCATGAAATATTTTAAATGAAAATTTTGCTGCCTGTGCCAGGAAACTAAAACTGGGCCATCCTGGGTCAATACTGGGTCTTCCAGCAGGACACTGATCCTAAGCACATGTCCAAATCAACACAAAAATAGTTAGCTGATCACAGAATCAAGCTTCTGCCATGGCCATCTCAGTCCCCTGACCTGAACCCCACTGAAACCCTGTGGGATGAGTTGAAGAGGAGAGTGTACAAGAGAGGGCTGGGGACCCAGGGTGATCTGGAGAGATTCAGCAAAGAGGAATGGTCTCAGATGCCCTGCTCTGTATTCTCCAACCTTGTAAAATGTTATAGGAGACTCAGTGCTGTTTTACTGGCAAAGGAAGGTTGTACAAAGTATTAAAAGCTGGGGTGCCAATAATTGTGGCACATGTGTTTTTATTAAAAATAATTATTTCTTAATGAAGGATTTGTTTTTTCTTTGAATAAATTTATTTCAGAGAAAGGTTGGATTTTTCAAATTTTTTTCAGTGTGAGATGAAGCTACTTCACTGAAAGGTAGATTTTTTTCTAATCCTTTTCACAAAGCTTTACAAGGGGATGCCAATAATTGTGGAGGGCGCTGTATACAGACACCGTACATGTATGTAGTGAAATGCTTCTTCCTGGATTGTGCTCAAAAGGAAAAAGACAAACAGTGACTGTATTTTCTGTGTTTACAGTTTATATCAGGAAAAGTTCTTGGTCTAAGTCTGTCACTCAGTGTTAGTCTTTGTACATCCCTGTCCACAGCAGAGAGAACAGGGTGCTGTTGGGGTGGGTTGGATCTTAAATTATTTGGTATCTGAGGCTGGGGACCCTCTCCAGTGCAAGGGTGTGATGGAGTAATAATGGCCTTTGTCTGTATCTGTTTCTCTCACTACAGAGCCAGTTTCTAAACCCAGTATCACTGCTGATTGTCTGGGCAGCAACGTCACTCTGGCCTGCAATAGCAGTCAGGGGACCAATGTAGAGTACGTCTGGGAAACTGCCCCCCCTTGTGGACAGAGCTGCTTAGTGCATCTTGGTCCTGTTGTTGAAATAGCCCAGTCTGATGCACCGAGCTCCTTATATTATACATGTACGGCTCAGAACGAGTTCAGCAATGAGACCAGTGACCCTTTGGAGCTGAAATTATGCTTCACACAGCCAGGAGGTAACATCTAAATGTTTGTTCCAGAGTGTGTCTTTATTTAATAGTCTATAGTGAAAGACAGCCCAGAAGTGGAAACTACGATTTTATTTATTTAATTCCCTTTCCTGAGAGCTTCACCATTTGAATATTCTTCTGAGATGGTGAAAAAAACAACAAAAATATACCAATTCGTGCCAAAATCCTTTTTTGATTAAAGTGAAAGCCGTAGAATACTTGTGCCTTTTAGAGGGAACACTGTTCATTTCTGGACATAAGTGAAGCATGAAGCTGATTTTAAAATAAATCATAATGTTGAGTGTCACCAGACAATTGAAGGAAACTAATTCACACACAGAACTCTTCCAAGGAGGAGGAAAATTTTTCCTTCATACAAATATGCTCTGTTACAGTTTCAGTCAGAAGGTCTTAGTCACATTCATACCCATTTCATTATCACAGGTCACAGATGGACCATGATCCTGTGTGCAGTAATATCAGTAGTAGTTCTTACTGGAGCTGTGATCTCCATAGTAATATGGAGGAAGGGAAGAACCAGACAACATCAAAATATAGGTAATTATTACATAGAATTAAAACAACAAATTTATAATTTACCAATCATTTTCTTTAATATACCCTGTTTATAAGTTTACTGAGAATATTTGTTTGGTTTGTGTAAATGTTCTCTGCAGGTCCAGCTGAGCCAAGTAGAGATGAAGGTCTCTTAGCATCTCCTGCAGTAGAACTCCAGGGCTGATCTACAGGAGAGGAAGACGAGGACCATCCATCTTCCTACTACTTACCCCCCCTATGCTCCTGTACTGGGTATGTTAACCCCAGATAGCATGGGGCACAAGGGTGGGGGTCACCAGATGGTTTTATGACCCCTGGCATCCATACACACAGCATTCCTCCAGAATGTTCTGTCTCCTCTGTGGATCACCAGGCTTCCCAAAGACATGGTCATTGTTGTGAAGATTGATTTAAAACTTGGTTTTCCACTTTTCCATCAGTTTTATATTGATTGCTAATGCTTTTTATCATTGGTTAGGTAGGCAGATAAGGTTAAAGAGGCAATTGTTTGTGGATCTGGAAAAGATTAAATTAATTTACATTATTCCTTATGGGGAATTGCGACTTGGAACTCGACCAAATCACAACTCGACCAGCCTTCAGGAACTAATTAAGTTTGTGTAACAAAGTCCCACTGTATTCAAATTCTTCTCTAACACCAACGTTCAAAGGTGCCAGCATATGAACACTAAGTCTTCCCCATCATCACTACAGCAGAATATTGGTGCTACTTCCATACATTTCAGCGTTTTCTCATCTTTACACTCCGTTATCGGTCCTTTACGCACCTTCAGACGCCTTTCTGCTGTGGCTGAGGGATCATTGACATGTTGACGGCTGTTTCTTCCACCGTCATCGAGTCACAGCCATCTTATTTTTTTTCCACATTTATCCCATTATTTGTTCCATATATCACTTGAACAGGTGTATCTAACTGCTTTACCAGTCTTGGTCCATTCAGTTTCTCCATATCATACGCTGACTGCCTCATTGTCCAGCTTAAAGTTCATGTGACGTCATGCGGGATTTTTTATGTTTATATGTTAATTTTTTATTTGTTTTTATACGATTTTGTAATTAAAAAAAAATTTATATCAATTTTTGTCAAATCGGTAATCTGTGATACTGCACCTGAAGTAAGTGTTGAATTCTCTCACATTCCTCAGCTCAGTGGGTAGATCTGAAGACCTTTTCTCGGGTGAAGTGGAAAGTTAAGTGGTTATGATGCTTTCTGTTAGCTCAGGGTCGTGACAGTGGTTCGGTAGACCTGCTTTCTACATATGAAATTCATGTTATAGAAAACACCTCAACCATCAACACATGGTGATCTCTCTCAAGAAAGAATCGCCAATATTAACAAATGAGTGTGAATTAACATGACTTCCGAAACCTGCATGCTGTAATAACACTGGGCCCCAATGACCTTAGAGTAGTTTGGGTCACAGCAGGTCTCCACTTTATCTAACGCCATCATTACCCTGTTAATCAAAGCACATAACCAATTTCATTAAACTGTTTAAAGAAGAAATAAATGCACATTCATATGTTTGTGACTGCTTCGTAGTTCGGTAGTGAACATCTGTGATATAAAAATGCTGTTACATGATTCAGTGTTTCATGTTTAGTCATAAATACATAGATCTTTAAACAAGGTAAAAAAAATTAAAGCTTAAAATGCAGAATCATCATCTGTACAGGAAACTATAGAAATGCACTGATTTATGTTCGACCTCGTCATTACTGAAGAAAACCACAAACCAAAGACGTTGACGTGTATAGCCGTGGCCAAAAGTTTTGAGGATGACGCAAATGACAAAAAACGTTTGCAGCCTCAGTTTTTATAATGTCGAGAGATGGCGCGCGTAATGAGCGCGCGCAGGGCGAGCGAGCTGGGAGCGGGGAATCCGGGTCAGACAGACGGAAATCCAGAACGAGGGGTTTATTGCAGGCAAACCACATAAACATGGTGAAAACTTCTCTGACAGGACTGGAGAAACGTCCTCGAACGCGGACTGAAATACACAGGACTCAATGTGAATAACAAGAAACAGCTGATAACAATCGTGATTGCAAGATAAGTTAAAGCAGAAATAAAAACAATGGATAAAAGCGCAAATAAATAAAATAATAAATTATATAAAATCAAACAATCATTACATTTTTAAAACATCAAGTCAAAACTACAAAAGTCATTTAAAGTTGTTTATAAATTTTAAATTCCAAATTTCATCGAAAACGGCAAAAGAACTCATCCAGAACATGCGCTTTGACCTGGTCGCAGCCACAGCAGACGATGCAGCGCCACCAGAACCGAAGCCTGTTGATGAAGAAATAGCCGAATACCTCAGCGCCCGACTCTCGGACAATCCAGACCCGGACGAAGTGCTTCTGTGGTGGAAATTTCACAAAGAACGCTTTCCTGCGCTGTCAACGCTTTCATTCCCGGTTTGTTCTGAGTGTACCTGCATCCGGTGCGTCATTGGGGAGGGCATTTAATGTCTGTGGGTGCATCTTAGAGAAAGACGCCTGAGACCAGTCTCTCAGCAACATGCTTTTTCTGCACAATTTTAAGTATCACGTCTCAGTTTCATTTAACCTTTATTTTGTGTGATATATTCGTGTTTGTTCTGAGTCATTGTATTAAAGTTATGATGTTCAGCAAGTTTGAACGTATTTCTTTGAAATGTGTCTCAGGGTTTTCTTCTGTTTTTAAGCTGCTCTTGTTCATAATAGTATGATATTTGCACATTTGTTTTTTAGATTTCTTTATTGTTTAATAACTGCGCAGATATTTTCACATCTGATTAGTTTTTGGCCTCAGTTTACATGTGTATTTGCGCTTCACAGCTGAGAGATTTTTGTTGAATGTGTTTTTATTTATTCTGTTCTTGTTCTACTGAAATAACACATTCAGTGCACAGGAACTTACTTCATCATGCAAATAATAAAGTACTGCGTCTGCCCTCTTGTGGAATACTGCGGGAGCGACCGGTAACAGTCAGAAATTCAGCGGAACGAGCAGGAGTAACAGAGACCGGGAGCGGGAGGGCACTAGCAGACGCTTCTCCAGAAACTGGAACAAGACGGGACAAAAAGCGCAAACTCCAACCAAGCACACATAAACGGATTTATTCCAATAACGTAAAGTAGTATGTTCATAAAACGTGGGATTCCATGAAACGCAGCACAAGTAAATGGTATGAATACTTGCATTTATGTATGGAGCGTTATATAGGTTTTTTGCTAGTCCCTTGTATATTTAGCGTACCGAATATTAATACTAATAGTATGATATGCATGCTTGACTGTGCTTCTGACGAAATAGGTTGAATGGATATTTCAAAATCAGAATCGCATTCAATTCATTGATAGTTCATAAATGTCACTTATCAACAGTTTACAGCCGCATTAGTTCACTGCTGATGTCTTCATCATGATTAAAGTTCTTCAGTTTTAGTCTAAAGTTTGCAGTTCCTGTACTATATTTAAACTTAAGACACGTTTTACAAACAACATGGAACTGATCTTTTGCAGAAACCCCCAAATATTTCCGTACTTTGGATGTGTACTTAGCAGGGGCGTTTTGCAAAGGTTTTTCGTAGGTTTAGAGACGACTGTTGTGCATCATGAGTGTATTATTTATATACGGTTGATCAAGTTGGTCTAGTCCCAAAGTATAAGAAGTTCCGAATAATGTTATTTGCCTTCATATTTAATTTATTTTAAATCTGGCAATTAAAGTTCAAATAATGGTGCGTTCTATGTCAACACATTTGTTTGACGGGAGAAATGCCTCTTGAAGAGTTACCGTTTTTGAACAACTGATGGTGATAATCGGAAAACATAAAACTAGTGATCTGTACAAGTTAGCTCTGCAACAAGAGTTTGCTATAATAATAGCTGCTGAAAAATAAAACAAGGCTGGTAAAAATTACATCTGTGGTACAAAAGCATAATATCAGGCATCCAAATAATATGTGCTGAAGTCCTATTACTGAACACAATGATAGAATTAACAGGTTTCTCGTACAGCAATCTGGACCGAACTAGTTAATGATCTTCAGATGTTCATTTAAATAAACCATGACAAAAACATGATTAATCTGTTTAAGAAATGACAAATTATCAGGTTTAATTATTACCTATAACAGTAATTTCGTAATACATGAATTAAATTAAAATGACTGACAAAGTTTACTTTCGGTTTCGTATATTTGGCAGAAAACACGGACTAAGTTTAAGCAAAATTTGTGAATCCAGTATAATGAATAGGTAAATTATAATTATAATTGAACAATGCGACTGAATATGGTTGAATTTTAAGCGTGATACGTGAATTACCGAAAGTTCGTTACAGACCTAGTTTCACATGCTTGTTTTTCTGGAGTAAAATCGCTGTATTGATGTTCTCATGCACCCTGATCATCCACGCGTGCTTCCCTGATCATGCCTGTTATTTTCGGCTTGCCTTGTGTATTTAGTACGCGTCTGAGTCCGTCTTCCCCAGACTTGTCACTAATGTTAGTTTGTCGCCGTCTGCCCTGTCTTCCCGGTCCCTTTAATAAACCCCGAAGATCCTGCCTGCCTGCCTGCCTGCCTGCCTCGTCATTCCCCGCTTCCTGCTTGCCCGTCCAACCCCGTACCTGACAGATTTAACAATGGTCTTCTTTAATGTTTTTTGTTGTAGCTCTTTTCTCTCCCCCAAAATGAGAGATGAGAATCCAGACCTCAGTGTATCGGCATGGATTACTAGAGCAAAGTGCTGCCTTCTACTGTTAGGTAACTTTATATTAATATTAACTTTATATTAAGATTTTGTCATTGTATTGTTATTTCACTATTAAATATTACGATGTGTCATTGGAAGATGTTTCAGATCTTTATGTTCTCAGCACCTTCAGACTCAGGGTGTGAGTAACTGACCTGTCTGTCCTGCAGTGTACCTGTGCTGGGGAAGCCAGGGACAGCCGACAGAATCTGCTCCTTCCATCACCAGCGTTACAGTGGGAGGGAGCTTCCAGTTTTCCTTCACACCTGGGGGGAACCAAAGCTACAGGGTTGAGTTGAAATTTAACTCCATGGTGCTGATTGTTACAAGGATCTTTCAGTCATCCCCATTTATAAATGTAAACTACTTGGTGAGTATGTACAATCAAATTTCAAGCTTCACTAAGTGTCACATTTTATATGCCACTTACATAGATACCGTACATGTGTGTGGTGAAATGCTTTTATACTAGAAGTCAGTCTTAGTACATCCCTGTCTGCAGCAGAGAGAGCAGGGTTTTTACGTGCGTTGGAAAGTGTTTTTTTTTTCCTCTCTTGCTTTATGTAGGTTTAAGTCGGACCTCGAGATGACGCTCATCAACTACGCCTCCAGCTGGACAATTTAGAGCTTATCGGGGAAGAGAGCTGCTCGCCCCGCTTACTTGTTAACGTGGTGGTGTGAACGTCGGCGTGTTCGTTGATTTGAAAACTGCCACCACTCAAGAATTTAAAGTTTCCAATTGCAGCGTCTCCAGATGAATTACTTTTTCCACTGGCTCTGATACGTTTAGTCTTTTTCGCTCATTTACCGTTTCGTTTTACTCGTTTGTGAGTCAATCTTTTCCATTTGTTTTTCTCGATCATGCAGTATGTAGTTTGTTAGCTTCGTTACAGGCGGACACCCACTTCTTGTAAGTTATGTTTCCTAAGCATAGGGTAGTTAGGTGTTGTGTGTTTTTCGTATTTCTTAAGGAGTAGGAAAGATTTTAAAAGCAAAGCAATCGGCGTGTTTTGGTTGTTCTGTTCTTTCCTTTGGTGTCGCTTTAGGCCCAATCTGCACCTTTTTCCTGTAATCTTTGCTTTACCTTCATGCAGTCCGCACTTATCCGGATTCGTTTGGAACATATATGACATACACCTTCTGAGAGAGAGCCGTAAAGATTAGTTTGGACATTTTTGAAATTATTCATTCTTTACAATAGCTTTCCTGGGCGAATCAAAACCTAGATGTAACAAGGGTGCTGTTGGGGTGGGTTGGATCTTTGATAATTCTCTTGGTTTTGTCCCTGCACCGCCTTCTGCAGGTTAGGTATTACATACCCTACACAGGACTCCTCTGTCAGGCCTGGTGTGGCCCTCGAATCAGGCTGATGTTCCCAAACAGGCTGGTTTTGATGGTACTTTGAATATCTTGATACCCAGTCTGAACCTCTTTCGCATCCTAAGGTTGATGTGCTTTTGTGACAGTGGCACTGGTGAGCACAGCCCGTATCAGGGCCTCTGTGATATGGACACGCAGGTACCTGAAGCTGGGCAGCCTCTCCAATGCAAGGGTGTGATGGAGTAAAAATAACCTTTGCCTGTATTCTTTTCTCTCACTGCAGAGCCAGTTTCTAAACCCAGTATCACTGCTGAGTGTCTAGGCAGCAACGTCACTCTAGCCTGCAATAGCAGTCAGGGGACCAATGTGGAATACGTCTGGGAAGCTGCGCCCCCTTGTGGAGCCTAAGTTCCAGAAGTGGAACCTAAGATTTTATTTATTTGAATCCCTTTCCTGAGAGCTTCACCATATGAATATTCTTCTGAGATGGTGAAAAAAGACAACAAAGATGTGTGAAATTGCTGCCAAAATTCTTGATAAAAATGAAATCCATAGAAAACGTTTGCCTTTTAGAGGGAACACATCTTCGTTTCGGCAAGTATTACACATGGGCGTGGCTTTGGCCTTACGAAAGGGGCGGGTTGAATGTCAAATCCCGCCTTCCTGCAGTTACGGACCTCTGGAAACCCCACAGTGGAATGTGGCAGGACAGACATGCGGGTTACAACCAATCACACACATAAGCGCGAGCATACGAATATAAGGAAGTTTATTCATAAAATGTGGATTTGGATTCTATGAAACACAGCACAAGTAAGTGATATGAATACTCTGATTTATGTATGGAGCATTATATAGATTTTTTGCTAGTCCCTTATGTATTTAGCGTACCGGACAACTTAATATTAATTATGGTATGGATATTAGAGAGTATTAGCGGCCTAACTAGTAGTACGATATGCATGCTTGACTGTCTTTCTGATGAAGTAGTTTGAATGGATATTTCTAAATCAGAATCGCATTCAATTCATCGATCGTGGAGAGCAGAGTTAAAGTGATTATTACATTGTTGCCTGTTACATTAATGTATTTAAAAGACGCTTTGTTCAAAAGCAGCGTCCCGTCATGTGTCTGCAAATAGTCAATCGAATACTGTACAGTGCACTGTGTATGCCAAACCGAAGGCTCCATAAATGTTTACAGCACTTCATTTCACTAAGAACACGATATTAACTCCATAGCACCTATATTTATTTAATCCTACTGAAGTCTAGTTTCGGGAGGCTGATGTTCGCTTTTTATTCGCAACTTCTGTTGGATGGGAGTCTTCGCGTTTTCACTGTTTATAACTTAAGGCTTTTTCAAAATACAAACGTATGAGTAGAACGTTTAAACTAATTTCTGGGCGATTTGTGAAATACATGTATGAATTATATACGTGTTGCAGCTTAAACATTATTCATTCCATGGTAGCTGCGAAAAAGAAACTAACCGCAGCCTCGTAGTGACACTCGGGTAACTAAAAAAACAAAGGGAGAAAGGTCGCACTTTGCAGAATCAATGAGACTCATCTTCGGTGGCACTTTACTGGTGGGTGTTACGCCCCAGCCTAGGGCTGAGACGTTATCAGGTATGGGAAAAGTTAAATTGTATTATTTAACACTTAATACAGAAACACCAATGTGAGCTTCAGGAGTGACCCAGGCCAAAACAAACAAAACAGGTGACTGACTAAGTGCATAAAACCTGGGACTAGATCCCTGGAGCATGGAACCTAGAAAAGATGCAGCAACAAACAGACTGTAACATGAGGTCACAAGTGATTTCAGTCAGGGGCGGACTGACAATCGGGAGCACCGGGACATTTCCCGGTGGCCTGACGGTCGTTCTGGCCTGCCGGCTGCCGCTGTGCAGACGATCAGCCTGGCATGTGATAGGCTGGTGTGCAACTACGAATTAATTGACGGATCTCTCAATCTACGAATCAGGCAATGGCGGAGGGAAAATTACACTCCCACATGACCCAACGCCAGCGACGCACTGCCTAATATCTGCCTATATCCAGAGAGAGAGTAAATGACTAAATCGTTCAAAAAATGGAGCGTAAACGCAGAGGAGGAGCAGAGAGGGAGCGTGTAAAAAGGAAAAAAGCCCTGGCCGCAGACGCAGCAAGCTGCTGCAAAAACCCAGCAATGTTCGCCAGTAAGGGAACAGGTCGGTCAAGATTACATTTACATTATATTTATAATAATTTGGCAGACGAACACTTTCATCCAAATCACTTAGATAATCACAATAGATAAAATTAAACCAACAAACGAGCAACAATATGTAAGTGCTGCTGTGCTGTGTCAAGTTTCGTTTCGTCTACATGTAGCATATTTTTTATATAATAAATAAAAATGAATAAAAAGTAGACAGAATAGTGTTAGTGGGTCAAATTGTTTTAAATAATAAATCAAGTAGATGGAATGGAAAAGAATACAGTATTAGTTATTTTGATTTTTCATTTGTAGTCTACAATAGGTAGCCTACAATGTTTGTTTGTTTGTTTATTTATTTATTTTGAAAAGGTGACGAAGGAAGCAGCAGTAGCACTAGTGTTGCAAATGCTCCTGCTGTTGAGCTAGAGGTGGTGGACAGTTCAGCGTTTGAGTCAGAGCAGGAACCTTCAGGTAAAGTTTAAGATAAGCAAAACTAAACATGCAGGCAGCAGGCTATACTTTTTAAACAACATGTGCTTTTTATGATTTATAAGATCAGTAGTAGGACTGTGATTTTGGGGACATACAACTGATGGCTGCACAATTATAAATACAGATTATTGAACCCGCTTATTTCATATTGCAGAGCAACTAGATGTGCAGAGTGAGAGAGAGAATGATTCAGGGAAAGGTGAAGGAGACAGTGAAAGCCTTGATATCTCTTTTGATTATTTTGCCCGTCCACAGTCTAAAGATTTAGATTTTTTTTTAAGTATCACCCAATTCAAACATCTGAAAGAGCCATTTCTGATGTATTCCATTCAAAAGATGGCACGAACAGAAAATGGCTGACATACAATGAAAGTAATCACTCCCTATTCTGCTCAGTATGTCTTGCATTTGCAAAACCTTTAGGCAGTGACAGTGCATTTGTCAAAGGAGGTATGCAGGCCTGGAAACATGCCCATCAGAGAGTACAGGAACATGAGAGTAGCAGTATCCATAGAGAAAGTGCTGAAGCCTTTTTTCTTAGAGTCAACAAAGCAGATATCCATACCCTTCTGACTGATCCATCAAATGTCTGTCCATCGAGACCAGGTTAGAAAGAGAAGGCAGGTCTTGGAACGTGTGATTGATGTAGTGAAAGTTATTGGTAAATGTGACTGCAGCAGCAGAAGTGGCCTGGGAGTGGAGTCAAATTCCCGGCCTGAATTATTGTCCCAGTCCGCCACTGCATGTAACATTGAGCAGATACTGCAAATCACTTCAGAAGCTGAGAGACCAGGGGTCCAGTGATCTTCCAAGTGTAGGTTACCGCAGTAGCAACAAAGTTTTCTCTGAGGTGCAGGAGAAGGTGCTGGCTGGCTATTTGACTCAGGCAGCAGACCTGTATTATGGACTGACTCCACGTGAGGTAAGCATATGACAGGTTAGCCATTGGAGGCCAGAGTAGAACTGAATACTAGCGTAGGTATCAGACAATTGGAAACATTTTTTGTGTCTATGTACTCAGGTTTTCTATTCCAAATTCTTTTAGGTCAAAAAGTTTGCATATCAACTGGCAGTAGTATATAACATAAAACACACACAGCACCTGAGTCAAACTAAAAGTGGATTTGAGTTATGGTCAGTCACAGAGAGAAAGACATTGTTCTGTGGTCTTGTTCTTTTATTTCAATAAAACCTCTTTTTGAAGCATACAGCATGGTGTGGTCAATGTTTTTGCTTCTTTTGTCTAACTGTTACAACTCACCCCAGCATGTGTTACAACCTACCCCGGTGGTGGGGTAGGTTGTAACAAAGGAACACCATGTATTTGTCATGAACTCACAAGGTCTGTGATATTCTTGCAGAGATTTGATTTAGTGCCGTTTGTAGCAAACAAATGTGGGTATTTTGTATAAAAGTTTAAAAGCTCTAGCTCAAAAATTTTGTGAGTTATAGGTGGTAAAGCAAAAAGTGTTACAACCATTCCCGGTCTCCCTTATTTGGTAGAAAACACGGACTAAGTTTAAGCAAAATTTGTGAATCCAGTATAATGAATAGGTTAATTATAATTGAACAATGCGACTGAATATGGTTGAATTTTAAGCGTGATACGTGAATTACCGAAAGTTCGTTACAGACCTAGTTTCTACATGCTTGTTTTTCTGGAGTAAAATCACTGTATTGACGTTCTTATGTACCCTGATCATCCAGGCGTGCTTCCCTGATCATGCCCAGCTGTTTCCTGTTATTTTCGGCTTGCCTTGTGTATTTAGTACGCGTCCGAGTCCGTCTTCCCCAGACTTGTCACTAATGTTAGTTTGTCGCCATCTGCCCTGTCTTTCCGGTCCCTTTAATAAACCCCGAAGATCCTGCCTGCCTGCCTGCCTCGTCATTCCCCGCTTCCTGCTTGCCCGTCCAACCGCGTACCTGACAGATGTAAACAATGGTCTTCTTTTATTGTTCTTTGTTGTAGCTCTTTTCTCTCCCCCAAAATGAGAGATGAGAATCCAGACCTCAGTGTATCGGCATGGATTACTAGAGCAAAGAGCTGCCTTCTACTGTTAGGTAACTTTATATTAATATTAACTTTATATTAAGATTTTGTCATTGTACTGTTATTTCACTATTAAATCTTATGATGTGTCATTGGAAGATGTTTCAGATCTTTATGTTCTCAGCACCTTCAGACTCAGGGTGTGAGTAACTGACCTGTCTGTCCTGCAGTGTACCTGTGCTGGGGAAGCCAGGGACAGCCGACAGAATCTGCTCCTTCCATCACCAGCGTTACAGTGGGAGGGAGCTTCCAGTTTCCCTTCACAACTGGGGGGAACCAAAGCTACAGGGTTGAGTTGAAGTTTAACTCCACTGTGCTGATTGTTACATGGATCTTTCAGTCGTCCCCATTTATAAATGTAAACTACGAGGGAAGAGTGAAGATTCTGGAAAACCTGGTACAGCTGGATAACTTACAGCTTTCAGACTCAGGATTTTATGATCTATATGTAGATTATCTTACTGGAAAAAGGGGGCGATACAGAAGGTTTCGTATACAGGTTTTTGGTGAGTATGTACAATCAAATTTCAAGCCTCACCAAGTGTCATGTTTTATATGCCACTTACATAGATACCGTACATGTGTGTGGTAAAATGCTTTTATACTAGAAGTCAGTCTTAGTACATCCCTGTCTGCAGCAGAGAGAGCAGGGTTTTTACGTGCGTTGGAAAGTGTTTTTTTTTTCCTCTCTTGCTTTATGTAGGTTTAAGTCGGACCTCGAGATGACGCTCATCAACTACGCCTCCAGTTGGACAATTTAGAGCTTATTGGGGAAGAGAGCTGCTCGCCCCGCTTACTTGTTAACGTGGTGGTGTGAACGTCGGCGTGTTCGTTGATTTGAGACGCCGCTTCTAAAACTCCCACCACTCAAGAATTTAAAGTTTCCACTTGCAGCGTCTCCAGATGAATTACTTTTTCCACTGGCTCTGGCTCGTTTAGTCTTTTTCGCTCATTTACTGTTTCGTTTTACTCATTTGTGAGTCAATCTTTTCCATTTGTTTTTCTCGATCATGCAGTATGTAGTTTGTTAGCTTCGTTACAGGCGGACACCCACTTCTTGTAAGTTATGTTTTCTAAGCATAGGGTAGTTAGGTGTTGTGTGTTTTTTTCGTATTTCTTAAGGAGTAGGAAAGATTTTAAAAGCAAAGCAATCGGCGTGTTTTGGTTGTTCTGTTCTTTCCTTTGGTGTCGCTTTAGGCCCAATCTGCACCTTTTTCCTGTAATCTTTGCTTTACCTTCATGCAGTCCGCACTTATCCGGATTCGTTTGGAACCTATATGACATACACCTTCTGAGAGAGAGCCGTAAAGATTAGTTTGGACATTTTTGAAATTATTCATCCTTTACAATAGCTTTCCTGGGCGAATCAAAACCTAGACGTAACAAGGGTGCTGTTGGGGTGGGTTGGATCTTTGATTATTCTCTTGGCTTTGTCCCTGCACCGCCTCCTGCAGGTCAGCTCAGGTTAGGGATTACATACCCTACACAGGGCTCCTCTGCCAGGCCTGGTGTGGCTCCCAAATTAGACTGATGTTCCCAAACAGGCTGGGTTTGATGGTACTTTGAATATCTTGAGACCCAGTCTGAACTTCTTTCGCATCCTAAGTTTGATGTGCTTTTGTGACAGTGGCACTGGTGAGCACTGCCCGTGTCAGGGCCTCTGTGATATGGACACGCAGGTACCTGAAGCTGGGCACCCTCTCCAACGCAAGGGTGTGATGAAGTAATAATGGCCTCTGTCTGTATCTGTTTCTCTCACTACAGAGCCAGTTTCTAAACCCAGTATCACTACTGAGTGTCTGGGCAGCAACGTCACTCTGGCCTGCAATAGCAATAAAGGGACCAATGTAGAGTACGTTTGGAAAACTGCGCCCCCTTGTGGAGAGAGCTGCTTGGTGCATCTTGGGCCTGTTGTTGAAATACCCCAGTCTGATGCACCGAGCTCCTTATATTATACATGTACGGCTCAGAACGAATTCAGCAATGAGACCAGTGACCCTTTGGAGCTGAAATTATGCTCCACACAGCCAGCAGGTAACGTCTAAATGTATGTTCCAGAGTGTGTCTTTATTTAATAGTCTATAGTGAAAGACAGTCCTTCAGAAGTGGAACCTAAAATTTTATTTATTTAAATCCCTTTCCTGAGAGCTTCACCATATGAATATTCTTCTGAGATGGTGAAAAAAGACAACAAAAATATACCAATTGGTGCCAAAATCCCTTTTTCCTTCATACAAATATGCTCTGTTACAGTTTCAGTCAGAAGGTCTTAGTCACATTCATACCCATTTTATTATCACAGGTCGCAGATGGACCATGATCCTGTTTGCAGTAATATCAGTAGTAGTTCTTACTGGAGCTGTGATCTGCATAGAAATATGGAGGAAGGGAAGGACCAGACAACAACAAAAATATAGGTAATTATTGCATAGAACTAAAACAACAAATTTATAATTTACCAATTATTTACTTGAATATACCTTATTTATGTTTACTGAGAATGTTTGGTTTGTGTAAATGTTCTCTGCAGGTCCAGCTGAGCCAAGTAGAGATGAAGGTCTCTTAGCATCTCCTGCAGTAGAACTCCAGGGCTGATCTACAGGAGAGGAAGACGAGGACCATCCATCTTCCTACTACTTACCCCCCCGCCCATGCCCCTGTACTGGGTATGTTAACTCCAGATAGCATGGGGCACAAGGCTGGGGGTCACCGGATGGTTTTATGACCCCTGGCATCCATACAAACAGCATTCCTCTAGAATGTTCCGTCTCCTCTCTGGATCATCAGGCTTCCCAAAGACATGGTCATTGTTGTGAGGATTGATTCAAAACTTGGTTTTGCACTTTTCCATCAGTATCATATTGATTGTTAATGCTTTTTGTCTTTGTTAGGTAGGCAGATAAGGTTAATCATTTGGGGCTCTGTAACCTTGAGTGACAGCTGTCTTATTCCACTCTGGTTTACCCCATTACATATTCTGTATCCTAGATGGAAAGGTACAGTGATAATATGCAGTGCTCTCTAACTATTATACCAACACTGAACCACTCACTTCTTCCATATTCTGTCTCTGCTGACTTCTGCTCCTGTGTACAGATGATGTGCTGCTATCTGTAGTTGTTTGCTTTCGGTTTTATTTATACACAGATTCTTTCACATCTTTTTAAACAAAGTCTTCATATATTTTCATTAAGTCTTCATGTATAATATGTGAAATTTGTTTATTTGAACTACATGTCCTGTATTTGCATTTTGCATCATGTCTGTGCACTTAATGCCTCTAAGTGCTGTATGCAAATATTTGCCACCTGAAATAGCATTAAAGTAAAAAACAATTTTATATCGGCGTCTTGTATGTTCTCACATTCCTTCGCTCATTTGGTTGTTTCGATTTCTCTCAGATGAAGGGGAAGGTCATGTGGTGTTTTTTGATATTTTGTGCGGGCTCAGATTTTTTTTGCCACGACACCATCTGATTTAAGTTTAACGCCATGTCAAACTTTGGCATGAAGGTTAATTTATTAAAACATCTGTCTGTGGAATCGGGGTGGGGGTGTGTGAAGTGAAACAGCTCTGGTTCTGTCTGTCACTTTGGGTCCAGTTTAAACTTCGGCTCTGACACAGTAGAGTTCATTCAGCTCAGACTGAGACTGGACTCACCACCAGAAGGCAGTAGGACAGGTAACTCCACCCTATGCAGTTACTCTCTTTAAAAACCATTTTGTCAGCTGCAACACGCCTGGTTCATATCTGCATGTATGTGCATGTTTCTTTTTGTCACTTTTAGGATGAAGTGTGTTTGCTTTTGGGGGATATTTTTCATCTGTTTCTCTCTCAGTCAGTTTGGCAGTAAGTCACCAATCTTTTTCTATGACATTTGTTTAGATTTAGACCATGCAGTGTAGATGTGTGTAATTATATACATGTTTGAGAAATATTTTGAATTTTTTCTGCTATAATGTATATAATATATATAATTTCTTTATTTGCTTTTACACATAATGATTCAATAGCGGTTTGTTTTTTATCCGGAAATCAGATAATTACACTTAGAACACGGTTTATCTTTTAAATATCACTTTAAGACTTAATACAGATTGGTCTAGTCGAGACATTTATTAGTTAATATTTTTTAATTCATTTCAGGGAGTCTGATGGGCGGTACTTCCTCTCCCTCTGAATCAGTCCTTTGTAAGGGCTACATTTTTAAGATTCCTTTCCTGTTTTTCGCAGGTGCCAGAGTGATTCCAGAGGATGGTAAATATAATCATTCTAAAGGAAAATGACCATAAACAGTGTGATAAAAGATATATACAAAATTTGCATGGTTATACATACAACACAACAATGGTATTTAAAAAAAGTTTGAGTTACATAATTTAACAGTTAAATTTATGTTTTAACATGAGTATAAAATACTGAAGATGTAATCTTCTTACGTAAACCTAATGTCATTAAAGACGTCACCAGCAACAGAAATAATATGCCTTGAGCTTTTCCTGTGCATTTATAAGTCCTCTTTTCCATTTTCTCAGGTTAAGAGAACCATGCGTATGAGATTCTTAGCAACAATAATAATAGCCATGTGTAACCATGCTACACTATGAAGTGGCTCTGTTCTGCCTTTTCACACAGTTCCATATGAGGAGCCCGCCGCGGTGCCCTACTGGCCGTATTCCACCACCGACTTCTGGAGATACGTGGAGCATTTTCGCAGCCTGGGGGACTACAACCGCATAAATGAGATGGCGAGGGCTTTCTTCGCCCACCAGCATTTTGGAGATACCCTCGGCTACGGAGTTCGCGAAGGGCACGAACATTAGAAAAGATAACATGAAATGAATCTCTCCAGATGCCAACGTTAACATTACTTCACAGAAAAGAAACCCCTAGCTATTAGTTGATGTGCATGGTGCTAGAAATGAGCCTGAATTAAATATAATCCTGTATTAATTTTAAGCAGTTATTGCAAATCGAGTAACGTAATTTAGTATGTGTCCTCGCCAAGAATAAACTTCAAAATAATTCAAGCATTTTCCGTGTCGTTTGTCCATAATATTGCCAAATTATGCTTGTATTGTGATTATATATAACGTTTCATTAGCAAAGAGAACTCTGATGCACAACACATGAAAACTATCCATTTTACTTCTATAATAACCAGAATAATGTTAGTTCCGCTTTGTGGCGGTGTCGGATATATTTTCATGTAGCACCACCACCCGGAAGTGCGGATCGTGGCCGATCGCTAGTTGTCTGAGTTTAGATTGTGCGTTTACTTATGCCGCTTAAGGATCAGTCAAACTCCACCGTGATGAAGCCCGCAGTGGACGAGATGTTTCCCGAAGGCGCCGGACCTTACGTGGATCTCGACGAGGTCTTACATTGCTTGAAACGTTAATGTAAAAAGTTTCGGAACCCTGTTGTGTTTTTCTGGAATAATTGCATGTCTGCCGCGATTTGGCGTAGGTAGCTAACTACTGGTCAAATATACGTATATGAGTGGGATTTTTATAACGAATTAATCACACCTGAAAGTCATCGATTGAGGTATAATGTTATAGCTGCCTACGAACCTTGTTAATTGTGTTTATGTTGAGGTTACGGCGTTGGTGTCCGTAATGCTCACTTCTGTCAGTTACTGTACTTAGTACGGGTGCGATTGTAAAGGAATGGGCGGATTTTACGTTTCTTGTCATTTTCCAGTTTAAAGCCAAAGCTTTTCTGTTTCACAGGCAGGGGGGAGTACAGGATTGCTAATGGATTTAGCCGCCAACGAGAAAGCGGTTCACGCGGACTTCTTTAACGGTGGGTTTTATATAGAGTTAATCTGCTGTACTATATATTCATTAAGGAGACATTTACAATTACCTTTAGTACTGTTGTACTTAGCTTTTTTTAATGCCAACTCTTATTAAAACCTTTTAGGGAAAAAATGTTCCTCGGATAAGAATATAAAGTTCGTAAACAAATAGGTATTTAAACTTATAACTACAATGCGAAAGAATAACAAACGTAACACCGTTTATTGCTGTTTCTATTATATACATTTTTCATAACATCCAACTGGAACCTTTGTCACTGGCGGTGGATATGCCACCATACAATTAAAATATTTACATAGTGAAAGAGTAAAAAAAAGTTATATATATATATAAATCCAGATTCTCCAGAGTGCCTGGACATGCATGCATGGGAAAAGAAAATAGAATTTTTCATATTGGGTTTGTTTTGTCCATTAGAAAGTTTTTCCAATTTTCTTTTTTACAGCTGTTCCCACTGAGATTCTACCACCTCCTTCACCTCACCTTGTCAAAGCAAGGTTTTTAGGGTCAAAAAAACCCTTTGAATTCAAAAGACATTTCTAACTAAGTCTAAGAGACTCTCAGCTGACCGCTGGCGCTGTTAGAGCAGCTAGAGGCAAACAAATTCTGTTTTTCCTGCAGTCGTTTTCATTTAAAATCTTCTCAGCACCCAGACGGAATGAAGCCCTTTGATTACGTTTGTCCGAACATTCCGCGCGACGTTAGACAGCGTGGTTACAGTGTTTTGGGGTCTCTCAGAACTGCAGTGTTACTAAACTCAGTTATTCCAATTCTATTTGCATTTCTGCACCGTTTTGCTCTGCTAGTTTTATGTTTCATCTAGTCGAGAGTATCATGCATAATGAATAAAATTAAAGATCTTTGACCGTCTTATGCTTGTTACAATCATATTCTCATCCAGCCAGGAATCTACATTTTTGAGGTGTATATCTAAGATGGCACTAGCTATAGATTTATATATATAATATATATTTTTCCACAGCAGTGCCTCTCCCTAGCCCCAGGGGGTGAACCCCCAAAACACGTGTAATGTTTTTTACAGTATAAAGTAACAAGCTATTATAATGCAGGAGGAACTGTAGCCAGGACTGCATGCTGTTTTATGGGGCCTGGTTAGACTGCAGCCCAGTGCGACTCCCTGCTTCAGGCTGCTGCATCCATTCCCCTCAAGCCCACACTTGAAAACATATGTTGTACCAGCAAATGGCTGCTTTTCCATGAGGGTCATGCAGGAGGTGGAGAGGCGGCAAACAGGATTGCTAATGGATTTTGCCTGTAACAGTATACAGCTCATGATCACTATGATGCTGGATGTTCGGTCAAGAGCCATGTTGGAAATGCTGGGTGGGCAGTTCAGCCGTTGGCATTGCTGCCTCTCTAACTATTAATTTGTGTTTTTACTCCACCCTACAGATTTCGAAGACCTTTTTGATGACGATGACATCCAGTGATTCTCTCCTTGTTATCCATGCGGAGTCTCCTTTATAGGATGTGACTGTATGCTGTAGAAATGGACTTCGTTGAGTTGGGCAAACCGTTTCGCGTTGTTAATAAATTCTGTAAAGGTTTCCAGCTGGTGCCAGATGTTCCCGGATTCTTAGAATGCCAAACATTTGGCAGTGCGCTCTGTGTTAAAATTATGGCACTGGGTCATGTTCGTGTCTAAAGCTGCTTCTAGCCAAGATTGTAGGTTTGCTCTGGGATTCAGAACACCTGTTCCTGATCTATTTTGAGTGTAATAATATCCTCAGTGATAATGATTAATAAATGCCGACATACGGCATCTTTTTAATAAGGATATTAATAGAATATAGAGTCACAAATAAATGTTTCATCCTAATCGTACCACAGACACTGATGCATGATTTGTACATCCCCACTGAAATGATTTTTCTACATAAGAAACGGGATGGCAGACACGTCAATTGATGTGAGATCTTGGCAACCAGCCACAAAAGTTGTTTTAAGGATGAGTCTCCACCTTCCGAAACACTGGAGAAGCAGTCAACCTGGAAGATGGGCGGCAAACAGCAGAGCTTCAGCTCATCGGATCAGAAATACGTCAAGCGTTGTTTGTAGCAACGTAAATAAACTTTCTCAGATGAGGTTTAGCATGTCCTTAAACAACTGGACACAACTCCACAGATCCACCATCAGTTTGATAAATGGTTTTAGGTAATTGTGTATCCGATGGTACAGTTGGCAAAGTGAAGAACGGTAAACCGTGACGGTTCATTGTCACACATAGGTGACGAAATAGTTTTTATTTGGGTTTATCCACAGTTGGTGTGGCTGTAGAATGAAGTACATCAGAACCTTGAGGACGCGTCCTTGCTGAATTACTGCCATCGGTGTTACAGGGGTGATTTTGTCAGAACTTGCCCAAGAGCCATTTTGGTGGAGTATCCATGTTTACACACGCCAGCCAGGCCAATCATGTCCCTCCTGGGGCTTCTGACATTAAACTGCTTATGTGGCACTATGCTTCCAGCTCCGTGTCAAACGTGGCACGTGATTTATCACCTTTTAATGACCACTTTTATGATTTCCCCATCCCACGCACTCCCATGACGTCCACACCATTCTTCCAGTCAGAGGTATAGCTTCCTAAATGCCTGAACCCCCATTGGTCAGGCTGCTGGCTGCACAAAAGCCAATCCCAGCGCTTCTACCATGTGATACACCTTTTGTGTTTAATGATCAAGCTGCTGTTTAAAATGCTGGCCTCCAAAGTCACTACTCAGTAGGCTCAGTAGATGGGCCAAGTTGATGGGACCCACCACACTCCCTGCCCAGCTTGAGTTCAACTGTTCCAACTTAGTCTCCAGCAGAGGTAAGTGTAGTATTTAATGCTTGTCTTTTGCTGCGATGCAAGTTCTATGTTGCTTACAAAAAGTTAAATGCATGGGAAAAGTCCAAAGACAGATATTTCCCTTCATTTATTGGTTTGAATTTAAGTAAAAAAAAAAAAAAAAAACTATTTCTAATTTTTTCAATAGTCATCCAACAACAAGATACACAGTACAGTTCAGTACAAAAAAAAAAAAAATCATTTCCCAGATAATCACAAAAATTGCAGAAGTTAGATGTGGTGAAAGACGTGGAGGCTATGAAGAAAGGATATTTGTTTTCTTTGTCAATTCAAACAATAAAGCATAAGATTTTTAAAATTAAACCGCACATGTTCCCCATATACAATCAGATGTCGACTGAAACAGAAAACTTCGATTCAAGGTTTAGAACTTATTCCTGCGGTTAAGCGTTTGTCGTGTCTCATAACAACTGTGGATGCCAGACTGTTAGCTGATGTTGACAGCGTGTGTCGTGACAGAGAGACAGGGCTTGCTGCCTCACAGCACGCTTGGTGCTGAAAGGAAAGCGCCTGACGCTCTTCTCCAGGTTAGCCGACTCGCTGTCCTGCAGAGCATCCATGCCTATTCATTTGTCAAATCTCTAGTTATTTTAATTTTTTATTGTCGCAGGAAGCAGGAAAGTTGAAAATGGCAAAATCAAGACTGACCGTCATCACCGGAGTGCTGCTGGCTACCTCCCTGTTACCAGGTGAAAACAATCATTTGCAGTCGAAGAATCTCTGAACAAATATGTAACTGAAGGATCTGAACAATACAAGCAAGTAATTCATGTAGCAATAGATGATTATACAGCAGCTGCGATGGCTGTCTCTCCCACCTTCTTAAGCAAAACCACTGTTCAAACAATTTACTGGCTGATTTGTAAATGGAAATTTCTTCAAAACATTCTAGTTAAATATAATCAGCACAAATAATGGAGAATGATCATCACATTTTGTTTTCGCCGTTTTAAAGTAAAAAAATAACTGAGAAGCAGCCACAAGCCTTGACAGAGCACATGTAACTATTAACAGTAAAGACACTCTTTGGAACTATTGTTCTCCGTTACAAACTAAGGCACTTTTGCCACTATCGTTACCATGGAAACTATTATTTTCAGCTTCTCTTTCCGTCATACCATAAACTTCTAGGTTTAAGCTCCTGCTTTTCTAGAAAAGCAGGAAATAAGCCTGCTGTTTGGCGTCTTGCCCACGCTTTGTACTTTTATGGGTCCCCCCCAGCAGGTCACCATATATATACACATACAACCCTGCATGTTCAAAGCTTTTTAATGTAGTGCTTGAAGATTAATTTGCTGTAGGACGCAATTAGCCAGGTAAGGGATTTTCCTCATCTTAAAACATATGGTATATGGTTACTGATAACTGTGACCCCCCTCCCCCCACGATTTATTGGTGTCTTTGTAGAGACCCTCTGGGCTGGTCCGGTCGGGAAGCATCTGAGGGATGGAGATGGTAAATATGGCCCGTTTCCTGGCCTTCGGGCTATGAAACTCTGTCGCTGCAAGGCGATACTTTCTAACCTGTTGCAATGAACCAGTGCAGGACTTTCAAGTACATGCAGATTTTTCTCCTGCGGCTCTTAGCTGGAGATGCAGCCAGTGAGGCTCAGGCCTCCAGGACAGCTGTGTCAGGGAATCCCCTTCGCAGCAGGAGGAGCGCCAACAGCCCAGACTTCTGGACTTGGTACAAATTCTTCATGGATACCGGGAATCAACAGGGAGTGAGTCCACCTCCGTCCAGACTGTAACTGCAATAGCTCTCGAGTACATCTTGTTTACTAAGCGTATAGAATATGGGAGCTTCAGACGATCAAGATTTGTTGATCTGCGTTTTCCCCATGATGTCCTCGTGGACAGAGGAGAAGATTTCAGGTCCAGAGTAGAAATCCAGACCAAGATTTTGTTTCAACCAACCAGCTGAGTATAAAGAGTCACAGTCATAGAATACTCAAATAGTTGGTTGAAACAAAATCTTGGTATGGGATTCCTACTCTCTGGACCTGAAATCTCCACCTCTGCTGGTGGGTCATTTTCAAGCCCCATTGGTGCTACGTATTGTTCATCTCATGCTACATCCTTCTCCCTCCCAGGTGCAGGATTTTGACCGCCTTTACCAGCTCTACCTGCAGAACCAGCACCGTTTGGACGGGGGTCACTCTTTCGGCCACTACCTGCAGCACTTGAGGGCGATCTACAGAGCCTGCTCCGAATCGGACGACCCCGACTGCATCCGGGAGCAAACCAGCAAACCCACTGCCCAGATGGTGATGCCCTGGGTGGCTCCGTTAGCGGCATGTAACCCGTATCTCGATCCTTACTGCATGTTCGGCGGCTCAGCCCCAAAGGCTGCAAACCCGGAGCTGGCAGGCGGAGCCAAGTCGGCACTGCCGCTCTACATGCCTGCGTTCCCGCTGTCTGCCAAAGCTCCTGCCGGCTACTACTCCTCTCCGGTCCTCCACCCCTACCTCACTGCCCAGCAGCAGGAAGAGCTGCTGCGTATCTGCAATCCCTCCGACGTCGAGTGTCTGCATTACCACCTGCGTGCCGCCTATGGCTACACACCAGTCGCCAGTCCATTCCTGTCCTACACTCAGTCGCCGTCTGGGTTGTACCACATGTACCCAACGTGCGATCCTGACCGCGACCCTTTCTGCTTCCCACCTCCATCCCAGCCGGCCAGGAACCCTGGGGATGGAGGCCCCGCCTCCAGTATGGCCTGTGACCCTCAGTACGATCCATACTGTCTTCTCACCGCCCCTTCGGCCCTCGGCTGGATGGGCCAGCTTCAGCAGCCATGGAACCGGCTGGGCATCAGGGGGAAGACGAAGGAGGGCTATGATTGCTACCTGCTCTACGACAAGGAGTGCTACCCGTTGGGCGCCGAACCTGGCTGCCACCCCTACGACCCGAACTGCAGGAAGCCGCCCCAGCCCGCCAGCCTCTTCGCAGGCGCCAGATCCGCCGGGGACGTGATCGAGCCTCACCCCGACTGCGACCCCGAGTATGACTACAACTGTCGCCTGCGCCGGTACCAGCCCAGATCTGACAGTAAAGCCATGCAGAAGGATGAACCTGACCACGGGGAAGGCAAGCAGGAAGCCCAAAACGATGACCCATTCCAGGGTGGACACGGGGAACCCTACTCAGAGCAGCACCTCGCCCAATCCTTCAAAGGGTTCCTGAAGGAGAACGCTCACCAGTAACACCAGATGTAGGTCTCCATGCTTTCATTAATGTACCAGGAACAAGACATCAGGGGAAATAAGTGACCTTCTGTGTGACTCCACATGCATACAATGATTGAAGCAATGTTTCCCTGAATTCCCTCATTACGCCTTTGTAGGCACTGACACAAAATGTGTCAGATGTCTGCGTGAAATCTTTACATTGCCCTGAAATTTTACCATTTATTAATCCCATAATAATTTTAGTGTTTTAAATACAATGGGTTGACACACGTAAATTGGGTTCAATCAGCTTATTTTTTCTAACTTCTGTTATCTTTACCTCTCCGAGTGTCGGGTATTAATTCCATGATTGTTGTCTTAAAATCGATCCCTTATCCATCTTTGTCCTGAAAATCATGTGTCAGTTTGAAATGTGATAAATTTTCCCTTTTAATGTTCAAAATAAAGAACGGTAGAGAGAGAAATCATTTTCCTGCCTATTTATAAAGAATGTCCAGATCATTCCAGCATCCGCAGCACTGCCGGCCTGCCGCGAGCTGAGCTGTACGCAGTGAAACGCAGTTCCTAAGGCTGCTTTCGAGAGTCAGCGGACCACCGCTACTTCGCCTTGTCCTCCTCCTGGACCAGAGTGCTGTTAACAGAGTCCAAAAGCACTAGGTGCATTTTTTTGAAGGCAGGATAAATTGGACACATTTGATTTATTCAGCATAAACAATCATGCTGTACCAATGAAGACACACACATACCAAAGACTGAGATAACAGAAAAGCATCCCAGCATCTGAACTCGTCCCAAGCGGCTCATGGGTCACTGGATCAACGCAACATGGAGTGTAAAGTCTGCAGTCGCACTCTTCCAGAAGGTTCTAATCTTTAACCCTAATGAAACATGTCTTTGGATAAGCTAGCTAGATAAAAATGAAAAGTCTAGGTTCTTTATACAAGACATTTTTGCTCCCGGTTAAAGGTCTGTCTGTCAGCTCAGGAAAGACTGACCCCCCCCCCCCCCCCTTCCTGGGGGGAAACTTGAGCAGACCAGGCTGAAATGGAGCAGGCAGCATGGAGTGCTCTCCACATAGGGGAACAGCCTGTACCACACACACAAACGCGAGTACAGCACTGCACTGTATACACAGGAAGAGCCTGTATACTTGTGCCTGTATGTATATGCAGAGTGCAGGCTAACTAAACATACGCCGTGCATACACACGCGCAACTGCAAACTAGCAAGCCGAAGCAGATTTACACTTATCTCGACACTGAGCTGTTTAAAAAACACCGGAAGCACATAACCTCGCAAAAAGAATAAAGTTGTGGGCATTTCAGAGGCACACGCACATAGAGCAAAAGCGGATGGTTTGGTACTTAAAGAACGTCCAAAACGGAAATAATCGTAAGGGATGCATTTGTGCAAATGTGCACAAATATAGAAAATGTCGGTCAGAACAAATACATGTAAATATATGTTATGGGGATTATATTTCCGCATTAACGGAAAATGCGTGACTCAAGCAATATTACCAAAGATAATATCCACCCCTTTCCTGTAACCACGTATCCTATTCAGGGTCATGGGGGGGTCTGGAGCCAATGGGTGCAATGGAGGGAATGACCCAGGATGGGGCACCAACCCATCACAGGGCACACAGACACACCAGTCGCTCACACATGTGTACCAACGGGCAATTTGGCAACTCGAGTCCTCAGCATATTTTGGACTGTGAGGGGAAAACGGCGTACCTGGGGGAAACCCCACGACGACATGCAAACTCCACACATGTGGAACCATTGCGGAGACTCACCCCCCCCAAAAAATATTCCGTCCCTCCCAAAGATAATAATCAGAATGCAGGTTTAAAAAAATCTTGTAAATGTAAAAAAATGCCACCAGTAAACTACTGGAACGCGTAGTTAGAAAAAAAGAGCGAGCACCACTGGTACGATTTATCTGCCGCCTTCGGCCATAAGGACAGCTCGCGCCACTGGGAGCCCGCAGCGCAGCTTTAAAGTTCCGGCGCTAATGATCACCTTTCCCCGTGTACATGTGCAAGCATATGAGAGGATCTGGTAATTACAGACGTCTTCTCGTAAATCCTGTCCGTCTCTCACAGCTTAGGAAGCCAGTGGATTTGTGCCGACCTGCGAACTCCTATACATATTTATTTTTCCCCCCAAGTCGCGATAACTCCCAGTAGCAGAGTTACAGATACGCCACAAATAAATCCGCTGTTAGTCAACGGAAGCCACCAACACGAAAATCAATACATTAGATATAAAAGATATAAAAGTCGCTGGAGATGCAGCCAGTGAGGGACATATAGGTTATGTAAGAATCTGCAAATCGTTATTCGCAGCTATTGTATGGAAACCACATCTATTAACCCATCTTTTATACACCTGTGGCAATGGGTCTGAATGAAACACCTGAAATCAATGATTGCGAGGTATGTCCCAGTACTTTTGTCAATATAGCATGTATATTTTTTCTGTTATTTGATTCCTAATACAATTAAAAAGAAAAATCTGCTTTTGAATTGCTTTGTTTTTATCTAAGGATGAATTGAATTATCACTTTTATGATGTAAAACAACTATCACACTTAATTGTTCGTAAAGGGATGACAATGTATAGTCCAAGCTTATCCCTCATCCATTATGCCAGAAAAAGCACAACAATGGCCCATATTCTACCCCAAACATGTAAGGTACTTACATGAAACAAAAATAAACAAATACGAATAAAAAAAACACAAAACATTGTAATCCATCCGTTTTAGGTATTAAAACCAATTGTTTGCTAAACCATACTTAGCAAGAACAACCACTTAAAACAGGTAAAGATGTTAGATGGTAAGAGAATATAATCATTTCTGGATTAATTAAATATGAATTTTGGTAATTATACATACTAGAAAATAAAAATTGTGTGAGGTGGGTGTGTTACTATAAATAGTTTTAATGTATAAGAATAATGTTTAGATTTGATATAATTTAATAAACTCTTTATAAGACAATATTAAATTTAACCTCACTGTATGAGCAGTTACAGAAAATGGGTGGATGGATGAACTGCATTGTAATGTTATTCACTGCCTTTTAAATCTTTTATTTGCTGCCATCTACCTTATACATTGGAAACTGCAATGGCGCTCGGTAACTTTCAAGAACCCTCTCGCTGCTACCCGTGGGAAGGCGGGTTTGCAGCTCCTCCTCATTCCACATCCAACCCAGCTAACTTAAGAAAAACATCTTTAGTGTGTATCCTAGTACAATTCCAATTTGTTATTTTGTTGACAGGGATTCTGCTAGACGCACTAATGCCTCTCAAAACACAAAGATTCTACTGTAGGATACGTGTGGTTGTATGTAGCTGTTTTGCTGCTAGTGACACGTTTCCATCAGTAGCTAACTGTCTAGTGAACTAACTACCAAGCTATAACTAGGTAATGAATTTGCTGATACCCACTCAAAGGTCTGCTCTGCCGGCTTCGTATTGGTTTCCAGGTTAATGGAGGCATGATATTAGCTAGCGAACAATGCTACTGTGGTACTGTCCATATACTGGCATAAATCAAACATTCAGTGCTTTCTGAATAAAGAGTGTGACTGACAGGCTCGTGAGGCGACGTTTGGTAGCCGGGTTGGACGTCCGACCGCACTTTGCCGCAGGTCGCAGTCAGACATTCTTGTAATTTTGTGACATCCATGGCTGTGTTTCACTAACTGTAATCCTAGACTCAATAAATCCAAAGATGCAGGCATAGGAAGTTCTTAGTCTTAGTCGAGTGGCGATGACAGATACCCCTTTTCCAAGCTCGGGATTTCCGTACCAGCCCTGGGGGGGCCATGTCAGATGGTGTGGAAACGTGTTGTGCCACATGGAGACCAGCACTGAGCCCAGGGTGTGACCTTCCTGCATCCCATCATCGCGGCGCATAGGGGATTACGTTACATCCATTCCTATTTCGGGCGTACTCCAAATAGATACCCTGGCACGCTTATCAAAGCCGGGATACAGAATTTAGAAAAATACAAGTTCACTGGGTCAACTGCGCAAGCAGAAGCTCCTGACATCATCTGTATGTCACGTGACCACAGTGGGAGTGAGAGAATATGGTTTAGCACCAGGGCTTATATCTTCGTTTAATGATGATGACAACTGGGAATTTGCTATAAATAAAGGAGATGAGGGCAGCAGCTGGTGGGCTGGGTGAGGTTCAGGAGATGGATAAGCAGTGTCACGTTAGCAGGGGAGGCCGCAGGCGCATGCAGTTGAGGGAGATGGAGATGTAGTGTCTCGTTGGCGCGGGAGGTCGCGGGCGCACGTGGTCAGGGGGAGATGGAGAAGCAGTGTCTCGTTGGTGCCAGAGGCCACGGGCTCACGCGGTCAGGCCAGTGCCGGATAACGGCATCTGGTCTGGATGATGAAGGAATTTCATTGCTTTGTCACACTGGCTGCAAATATGATGCTTTGCAAATACATCTATTTTTCAAGATACATAAGTTTAATACTAATTGCTAAAACAGGAACTGTGCAGCCGGACATTTTATATAGTTCATTTCAGTTATTCATGATGCTGGGGGACAGTGATAAAATTGTTTATTATATTCATTTTGAAACATAAAACGTTCAAGGTACATGAAAGATTCACAGTCAGGTAAGTATCATCAGTCGATTAATTCTTTGAGTATGATTATGAATGAAGCAATCGTACCACCACTAGCAATTTTTTTTCCTGGCACTAAGGCATCATGTTAGTGGGGAAAAGACACTAAGTTATACATTTAGATACACTATGGCCTTGGAAGCAGTCACAAGAATTTATAATATGCAACAAGCCAAACCACGCATGCAGCTAGTTCAGCGGTAATTCAAAGAATTTTTTCCCATGAAAAAAATCAATGATATAAAACAGGCTACACGCTTCTTTTGTATAAATAGGCACTTAAATATATGACAGTTATATAAGGCACTTTTTTTGTGAGGTGCAATAGATGCAATTCTGCAAGGGCCCACATCTGTGCCCGTGGGTCATATCCAAATATATACCAATGGCCGATAAAAAACCTTCTTACCCAGGCACCCACAAAGCACCGCCTTCAGTTTAACGCCGTCGATCTGCCACTGGGATGTCAGGGTAGAGCAGGAACCCCGAGAAGGTGGAGTCGTTGGTGTTGTCGGCATAGATCCCGGTGAACTCCTCTTCCCCGTAGACCTGCAGCCAGACCTCGTCGCCGACATCCAAGTGAAGCACTATGGAGCCGGAGGCCTGGTCCGTGTCGTTCTCCTGGAACTGGTCGTAGGTGAACATGATGGTCTTGTCGTTCTTGTAGAGGCTGACTCTGGCGTCCCTGGGGTAGACCGTCAGGTGGTACGTGAAGAAGTAGGCGCCGGGCAGGACGCAGCGGAACTTGCCGCTGACATCGTCGTAGTGCCGCTGCTCGTTGTGGAAGAACTTGGTGAAGCGGATGGGCACGTTGGCGGCGGGCACAGGGCCGGTGAGGCCCACGCTGAAGGCCGAGCGGTAGATGAGGGCACTCTCCCCACGTTCACCCTTCATCCCTGGGATGCCCGGAAAGCCACGAAGCCCCATGGGCCCATCGGCGCCTTTCTCACCTGGCTCGCCCTTCTCTCCAGGCTCACCTATGGCACATATGAAGGTTAGGCTTATTTTTGTCCATCGCAGGGTAATAAATGTCCATCTGGCATTCATATCCCTTACCTGTATCTCCTTTGTCACCATTGGCACCATCATGCCCATCCCTGCCATCTCTTCCCGGGTGCCCGCTGTGCCCAGGCGTGCCTGGCACTCCGCCCATCCACTGGGCACAAGGTTGCCTGTTATCTGCTACAGGTGCCTCAGGCTCCCCGACCTCCTCGGGCTCCTCCTCTGCCAAGGCGGGGCCCCATCTCCCGACCAGCAGCAGGCTGAAGACCAGAGCCCACAAGATGCGTGCCATGATCCCTGACCGCAGAGTAAATGGATGTTTTCAGTATCACATAAAAGACCTGCTGTGCATCCGTACTCCATCCTTCCAGATTATATCCAGAGGTGGATAGTTCAGGTCCAGAAAGTACAAATCCAGACCAAGTTGTTGATTTGGCCAACCTGCTGAGTATAAGTCACAAAAATCTTGGCCTGGATTCGTACTTCCTGGACCTGAACTATCCACCTCTGATTATATCTAGATTAAACCAGATACATCAAGTGGCTAAACAGATGCAGGCTGATTTGGGCTTGTTGTTATTTTCTATACTGACAGGGAACACTGGGATCTTCATGGGAAATTCCCACCTTATTAGATGTCATCATTTCATCTGTCACTTTGGTTTCAGTAATTATCCGCAAAGGGCCGGTGTGTGTGCAGGTTTTCGGGATAACCTTTAGGTCAGCTGTTCAACCTAACTCTTCAACTCTTCAGCCAATCAGCCCTCTAATTAGTAATCTAATTAGGAAACTCACACAACAGCCCTTACTGGATAAGATTGCCCACACATGAATTATGGCATTGCTGTTGTTAAACCAAAAAGAAGTTTTAGAAGTTACAAAAGTTTTAGTAATTTAAATTATGGTTCTATCCATCCATCTTCTATCCAGCATTTACCTCAGGAAGCACAGGACACGGATTACATTTGAGTTATGTGGTAATTTATCAATATTGATAACTTGAATTACGGCATTAATTATCAGTTCAGATTTATGACACATGCAAGTGAGTCCTGGGATGGGGATGTGGAGAAACTGCCATAGTCTATAAGAGTGATTCATCGTGTATTTATAACTCTGACAAATCTGAGAAGCTGTTTAATGCAACAGGCTCATAAGAGTTTAAATGTCAATGTATGAAAACGTTTTTATCTTAGTTTCATATCTGCATTCATTCATACTTGGGCTGAAATTCAGTAGACTGGCACCCGAAAACAATACTAAACTGCGCATTTATTTGTAAGGGAAATGAAATGCAGTATTGTCATTAAAGTTATCCATAGCTTATTTTAATACAGGACGTGAATGAAATGATCCAACGAGGCAATTTAATATCGAGGACATGGGATAACCCTGGGAAGCGTCGCACAGATTATGCCCAGAGTCGGCGAGCTTCTCTGCTGGCATAATACCCATTTTTGTGAGTACAGGAAAATCTGATTGCCTGTGAAAAAAATGGTTGAAAAGCCACTACAGAGAAACTGAGCGGCGAACGCATTCGCAGATACAACATCATGAACAGGCACTGAGTAGCTGCTCTTCTCAGCACCAAGATTTCAATTTAATTGGATGCTGTCTGTCAGCAAACTCCCACCTGCTTTTACGTTCATCCTCACTCCAGAATATTCCCGATAAATGTGTCAGACATTACGTTGAACTTGGGGTGGAACATGCCAGAAGGTGGAGAGGAGGCAGCGGGCTTCTTACCTTTGTTGGACCTTTGTCTTGGGTTGAAAGGTGCTCTTGGACCGGTGGACGAGAGGAGCGGTCTGTCACCCGTGGCAGCCTGACACCATGTGTGTCTGTCCTTGCGGTTCACGCGTAACTTAATTCCCCGACTGTCTTTCGTTCTATATTTATCCCTGCTGAAATACAGTTGCAGTTCCGCCGTGTCCCTCTGTCATTCGGCTATTCAGAGCCATCGAAGTCCTTTCAGCCTATTCTCATCTAATTTTTTTAAACCCCCCCCCCCTTTACCCGACTTTAAGGAATACAGCTGTCCATAGACAGATGAAGAGCTAAATTCAAATGCATCCATCTACTAATGCGCCGTGCAAAGATCACAGACCACTTTTCAGGTTGAGCTCAAAAGTAATCAGTTCAAAGACTTCGCCTCAGATTAAATGATCTCAAAAACACAACAGTCCCATTAATCTGACCAAGATGAGCAGTTGGATGATAGATAGATAGATAGATAGATAGATGGATGGATGGATGGATGGATATAGTACAACGGAGATGTGCTTCGGTCAACGATAGTAATTATCCGCAAAGGGCCGGTGTGTATGCAGGTTTTTGGGATAACCTTTAGGTCAGCTGTTCAAACCCAGGTGTGAGGACTCTTCAGCCAATCAGCCCTCTAATTAGTAATCTAATTAGGAAACTGCGGCAAAAACCTGCATACTAATTCACAGCTGTTATTTTAACAATATTATGATCTTGTTTATAGCAGGCTTAACACGAGTAGACAAAATTATTAGTATTGGTAGTACTGTATATAATGTTGAAATAGTGTTTAAATAAATGAATTCAGTACTTAAACATGAAAAAATATATATTTTGTGTCACTGAACAAAGTGTATGTCCACTTGAGGAGATTAACTGTGATTTATAGGAATACCTGGATTAGGCAAAACCAGGACTGAAAACCAGGATCACAATTGATGCATTGTACTTGAGTACACTCTAGTAATAGATTGTATCCAGAAGGGGGCAGCATTTGTCAACATAAGTACATTGTTGTTTCCTCTATAATAAAATTGTCAAGTACAGCTATATAGTTTTCTGGATGAGGAATTTGTGTCGCATCTAAATATATTACTGCAATCTGTTACCATGTACTGCTGCTTCGCGGAATAGCAGTGATGAGCCTTTTTGGACCGCAGTAGAAAACGAACGTTATGACAGCTTCCAGAACTTCTCAGACAGGTGATGCAAAAAGACTCATTGCCAGAGTTTTCAAGAGCTATACAATTCAAGAGTTCTATGTGTGAAACCCAGGTTCCACTTCAGTACACTGTTGTTACTAGAGGGTTTAATGTGGGTATTAAACCCAAGGAGAAAGACAAAATCAAAAGGGATTTATTCCAATAATGATCCAGGAGGTGCATTTCAAAATCCAAATGGCAACGCGCTGAATGCATAAAGGCCCGACGTGCAAAGAAGGCAACCTTGTTCCTTGTTGTGCAGAATCTTAATCAATAAAGGCAATTCTGTGACAATTATGATTAGAATAAAGAATGCAAGGATTAACTTATCTCAAAGCCCGACCTATAATCTGGAGGCCATGCACAGCTGAAAAGGAGTTTCCTCTTTTGACAATAAAATTTTCTCAGTAATTGTTTTTGGCAACAGTGCTAACCTGTTACAGACAAGGTGTACATGGGAATGAGGTTATAAACCAAGCCTGAGGCCGCTGGAAATGGGATTTTATTCTATAATAATCTTCTATAAGCGAAAAAAAGGATTTGCTGCTTAAGGCAGGACCACTTCCAATGTGGAAATAAATCTGTCACAGAGATTATATTTGTATTGGAATAAGCAGGATGCTCTTCCATTACAGGGCACATGCACACACTCTGTGGCCAGTTTAGTGATGCCAGTTAATATGTGTGTCTTGATACTGGTGGGGGGGATGGCACTCAAACATCACCGAGAGAGCATGCCGTAATGCTTTACATTAGCTGTGCCTTCATAATTGCAATTAAAGTTCGGCAAAGGGGGCTAAGAAGATTTACATGGGAATAGACTGAGAGCCAAGAGGCCGTCTGGTCACATGTGATCACCAAACACACCAGCGATGTGTTTTAATGGTGGAAAAAACAACGTGCTTGAGTGTGACCAAGAGAGGATGCCAAGGATGTCAAAGAGCTGCTAGTTTGGAGCGTAATCGGGCTGGATGGATGGTCTGTCTCGCCACACCGCAAGAGGCAGTGACCGAGTGACACACTTCCGGGAGAGAAGAGAGATGCAAATCCCCAGAAGTCTATTTCGTCAGTGAAATGGATTCACTCTCCTTCAGTAAATCCACAGAGCAAACCTTCAGGCAGCAAGTGAGGTTGCGTTAAATCCCAATGGTCCATCTTTTTTTGGGTAAGCAGAACCGTCAGTGATTCACCCCTGCCCTCGCTGCATATCCTTTCTCTCAGCAGTCTCTGCCAGCAGCACCAGTGCGAGCTGTGATGGAACTTTATGTGCTCTGGTGGCACTGGGGTCCTGCCTGGGAGCTGCCCAGAAAAATGCCTGATTAAAAAAAAAAAAGCTTGTGTTTGGATTAAATGGGTCATTTGCACAATACGACAGACTTTGACATTTCCTGTGTCCAACATCAGCCAGGCTTCACCTCAGGCGCAGTAGGAGCATGACACTTCACCCTGGGTCTGGTTGGTTTAGCCATTCTGATCAGCATGGCTTCTCCTGAGATATTCTGGTAGGGTCTCCAGCAAACATGAAACATGCCGCCAGCCTGAGGAGAAATCTTTAATCATCACCTGGTAGAACTACAGTACTGTGCAGTGTCTTAGGCAGTCCAAAGAAATGTTTAAAGCTGTTTATCTGGGTAGCAAGTGTATTTTCGGCTTAGAACAAAAAACACATTTTAACATTAGAACATGTGAAATTTAAGAGTAACACAATGAAAACTAGTAATAATCTCTTCTGTTTTCTAAAAAGTTACTGATGTCTAGTTGGATGGTTAGATGAATGCCACTTCAGTTCCCAAACTTCTCCTCAGGGGCACCTCAGCCGTTCCACGATTTTGTTAAATTTCACCAACAGCTAAATTAAATAATTAAATATATTGGTTTAAAAAGTCAGTGACTGATTGACAGGCTGTATGAGGTGTGCTAGTGGCCAAGTCAAAAAATACATGGCTGCACTGGACGGTCTCTGCAAATACTAGGATGATTTTAGCAGAGGTTCTGAAATGGCGAAGCTGACACACTTTGATAGGCATAATAACAGTACAGTACATGATTAGCTCAACATTTAAAACCAGATATTCTTGTTGTAGTAAGTTCCTGTGCAAGCAGAAGTCAAGAGGAACGTGTAAAAGAGGACAATTCCGACACAGCTAAGGGAGAGATGAAGATTCATTCAAATGGGAGAACACATCTGTTGTTCTTAAATGGATCAAAACATTCAATATTATGTTGTGAGATATTGCACGCATCTGTGCCCTTGGTAATAGATGCATGATACTCCTGTCAGTCATACCATCTGTAAAGGAGCCGTGGCCCTTAGCAAGACTGCAGATGGGTTTTCGCGTTGATGCAGCATGAATAATCAGGATTATGAGGGCTCTAGATATTTTTTGCTGCCTAGACTCAACACAAACATGACACATTTCTCCGTCATCTGCCCTTCCCACCATTTCATGCGAGAGCAAACGCACCAAACGCACATCTTACAGTGACACACGTGGTCTACATTACGTCCCCTATGTGTTTACCCGGAGACCACGTTAAATACATCGCCAGGTTCCAAAATGTAAATTATTACTTCAGTATAATGTCATTGTGTGATGTCACTCAACAAACATTACATACTGCATGAAACGACAGCTGGTGAGTAATAACTAATTTGACTAAAACTACTAGCTTGAACGATAAGGACTGTGGCAGTATGGCATCCACTGTAAAGACACTCATATTTCAAGAAGGTAATTTCCTCAGACAGATGCTCTAAAACATTTGGTATTCGTTTTTACAGGAGCTGCAGTGGTTACGTTGCCTCTCATATTCATTTAAAATCAGTTCACTGCCATCTGCGATTGACTTCAGCGTCTGCACATGATTGATGGCATCCTTGTCTATTTGGGAATGTGAATCTTCAAATGTTGCTACTTACGATACATTAGTATTGCATTCAAGTCCTCTCCGCCAAACTGCAAAAGACACTCGCTATATGTAAACAGATCTCCGGCAGTTTCAGTAAAATTGGTTCTAAGTAACTTCAGGCGTACCGACAAAGGAAATGTTTGTGGAAATGAAGAGCCAACCCTTCAATTAAATGCAAATCCCCATGCTCCCCCCAGGCGCCCCCTACTTCATCAGATGACTTCTTATAAAGCTCAAATGGGCAGCTATGTGACAGTGCTGATTGCAAGAAACCCCCTGCCCATGTAGTACAATTGGATGTTGTTCTGACCTAAAATTTACCTACGTGTCTCATGGGTCACTCAGATTTCCATTTCCATGCATTTAGAATATTGACATGACTGCAGATCACCAGCATGGCTGTTATAGCACAAAAATTGGCATCCAACCGAGTCTGCACATGTTGCTCAGGCTACTGCATCATTGCAGATCACTGCATATGTCTGGGATGTGCGATTCCAGTCTTTGCAATAGACCTGTTGACAGCAAACCTTCAAATGGATGATTTGCATTGACCCTTAAGATATGAATCCAACTGCTGAATATTTTATCTATCTATCTATCTATCTATCTATCTATCTATCTATCTATCTATCTATCTATCTATCTATCTATCTATCTATCTATCTATCTATCTTCGAACTGCTTATTACAGTCAGGGTCACAAAAATCACCAAGAAATAATCTTCTTTCCCCAATGAAGCTAGTGGTCTATTGCACTACCTTCAGATCAGAATCCAATAAAATGTCTACTGTACTTGATGACATCACAGACGGTTGCCCCTCTGCCCTCCCCTCCCTCCCCCCCAAGTAAAACAGGCCTTAGCTTTCCTCCCAGGATTTCCCCCATTTTATTTTCGGCCGCTTATCCCCTGTAAGGCGCCATGGACTAGACCTCCCCAGGCCTTCGGAGGAGCTCCTGGAGCTGCCGGTGTCGCACATCAGCAGACTCCGGAAACATCTATAGATCTCACCCCCTATGCACCTGCATTCACCATCCCATGAGAGAACGAGCAGACCTTTAAAACACATTCATAAGCAAAACTCTGACACTCACCCTGAAAGTTTGAAAAATACTTTTAGACCCTGAACAAAGCTTTTCTCCCTGGCTGGGACCTTGACAATGGGCTGATGCGTGGCTCAGTGGCTTGAGGGACTGTGCCTGTGATCAGAAACTCCCTAGATCAAATCCCCTGGCCCGTAGCAGCGCCCGTAACCCCCAAGAGCTCCAGGTACTGCCTGCCTTAAAGCATCTGCTAAATTATTAAATACAAATGAGCCTGTTCACATGAAATCCAAGCTCACACAGCAGATGGGATGCTGAAATTGGCCTGACATCTACCAACCGGTCTCAGAGCAGAGATTTACTCAAATGACTTTTTATGGCATCTGAAGCATCCCCCATTCTCACCTCGAGTGGAACTGTGCTGTCAAAAGCAGTACAAAACAGCAAGGTGATTGTTATTCGCGTTAAAGTGGCTGGACTTAAACCGAAAAGCCTCAGGGACAAGCTCTGGGCCCCCCTCCTCTTCATTATTGATCTTCTTCCGCTTGGCGATATCTTCCGTCAATACAATATTAATTTTCACTGTTATGCAGATGACACCTCACTTGTAAGCCCACTTCCAATCTTCCTCCCTCCTGCCTTACCGGTTGTAGGGCTGAAATAAAATCTTGGTTCTCTTGAGATTTTCTTAAACTAAACAGTGATAAAACTGAGATACTCCTCATTGGCACTAAAACAACATTATCCAAAATCAGCAGTTTTTCCCTTGTTATTTATAACTGCTCCGTTTTCCCTTCTCCACAGGATGAGTCTGGGTGCCATCTTCCATAGCACCCTCTCCTTTCAGTCCCATATTAATAATATCACCCGGTCTGCATATTTCCATCTCCGTAATATCAACCGTCTTCGCCCCTCCCTCACCCCCCAGGCTGCTGCTATTCTTCTTCATAGTCTCGTTACCTATCGGCTCGATTATTGTAATTCCCCCCCCTCCTAGGTCTTCCCCAAAAAACCCATCGCAAATTACAACAAGTTTCAAGGTCAAGTCTCGTATTGAATTGAAAACCCATCTGTTAACGTTCAAAGCCATTCCCAGCCTGGCACCTCCGTACCTGCATGATCTCCTTCACATCGCTGCCCCTCCCGCACCCTCACATCATCATCCTCTATTCACTTCGCTGTTCCCTCTGTCCGTCTCACCACCACGGGGTACAGAGCCTTCAGTCACTCTGCCCCACGGCCCTGAAACTCACTCCCACCAGACATCAGAAACATCAACTCACTTACATTTTTTAAATCTGCCCTCAAAACCCATCTTTTCAAATTAGTATTTTCTCTCTAATTTTCTATTTATTTAATTTTTATTATTATTACAATTATTTTCATGAAACTTGTTTTAGTCTATATTCTCTGTATTTTACTGCTCTATGCTTTATTGTCCTTGGGTGCTAGAAAGGCGCCTTTTAAATAAAATGTATTATAAATTATTATTATTATTATTATTATGCTGAAACTGGTTCCCTGTCTTGACAGACCCACAACAGCTTAAAGGCTCCATGCAGGGAAATTAATTTAGCTGCAGGATGTTCACAGGAAGCCTGCAGGAACCGACAGAGGCATCTCAGCTGGGTGTCCTCCTCTCCGAAACCGGCTCAGCCCCAAACCGAGCATCTTTCCACTGCCACACATGGCCAGTAACAGAATGATGCAAGGAGCTCAGAAAATTGGCTCCTGAATAAGTACAACACAAGTGAACAGCAAACAACAGCAGGACATCTCAACAATTCAACGGTAATGTTGGTTGTCGGGGAGAGTAATCGTTTTGCCTTAGCTCCCCCACTCCGCTTTCATTTAGTTAATAAGTGTTTTTATAATCAAATTGTTGGGGGTGTGCTCTCTGTTTTTGACCCATTTTGGGAGACGGCAGATCTGTAAAGAAAGGCGCATGAAGCCGGCTCTCTGTTCCCAGCATCACGTAGCATAACCACACATTGCGTTCTTTCAAATTAAAGATTTAAATTTCTTCCGATGGATGTCTAATAAAATTAGAATGGAGTGGAATTTCAGCAAGGGCAAAAGGCAGGGATGTGGCGATTCAGGAGGGATGTGGCGAGTCAGCAGGGATGTGGCGAGTCAGCAGGGATGTGGTGATTCAGCAGGGATGTGGCGAGTCAGCAGGGATGTGGCGATTCAGCAGGGATGTGGCGAGTCAGCAGGGATGTGGCGATTCAGCAGGGATGTGGCGAGTCAGCAGGGATGTGGCGATTCAGCAGGGATGTGGCGAGTCAGCAGGGATGTGGCAATTCAGCAGGGATGTGGCGAGTCAGCAGGGATGTGGCAATTCAGCAGGGATGTGGCGAGTCAGCAGGGATGTGGCGATTCAGCAGGGATGTGGCGAGTCAGCAGGGATGTGGTGGGGGGCTTTTTTGGGGGCTGCCGTTGAGTCGTATATTGGGATCACTGAACATCAGCCCCATTCATTGTGGCATTTAACAAGTAGCCAGCATCACCCGAGTGCAGGCTGGCAACGTGGGAATCTACGGGGGCCCCAGTGGGCATCGTCGTGAGTTTATCTCCAAAACAACGACGACGCTGCGAAGATGCATTCCTGCTCCCCTTGAGAAAACGTAGTGTACTTAGTATACTTCCAGCTGTGCACGTATACTCATAGTCAACTACATTTCTTCATGGAAAGTCATGCAAAGTTGCTGTGGTATGTGTTCCTTGGGAGTTAAGGCTGATCTCATCCAAAGGGTGGGGTTCGTAGGGTTAGGGTTGGGGTTATTTTAATAACGTTACTTGTGAAAGCTTACCACCGGCTACTGGGGACCCGCATTTGCCGAGCGTTCTCAGCTAAAGTTCTCCATGTAACAACCATCCACTCATGTTCCGCTGCTCACCTGTGAGGGTCTCTCCACAATAATTCAACCACAATATACTTCCTGTGCTTCCGTTAACACCTAGCTAAAGCTGAAGTCTACACACGCAAACACACACACACACACACACACACACACACACACACATAAAATTGCTCTTCTTCTTCTTGATGAACCAGTGTGTAACTTATTGTGCTATTGACACAAAGCTGACAATGGCTTAAATACATACTGGGCCCACTGAGGTCACTTTTAAATAAAATGACATCCAGCCAGTGACCAGACAAAACGAAGTGTCGCTCAGCCCCGGAAGGACACCAGCTTAGCCGATCGATGGAGCAAAATGAGTGGAACATGCAAGGCCGTGTGAAGCGTAGCAAACGTTCAGCTGCGTGGAGGAAGACGGATAAGTGGGCGAGAGCATAATGAGAGAGAAGCAGGGACGCTGGCGGCGTCGCGAGAGATGAACGCTGCGGAAAAACACCGAGAGCGATGCGGGTGTCTGAAGTGGTCATTGTGCGGCGGTGATTCCTAGCGGATACGTCGCGCACAAAGTCCGCTTACAGGGACACCGATGAGCATCCGTTCCCTCCTTTCCAGCACATAATAAGTGGTTATACAACCATTACATTTAAAACTACATTCACTGGCCACACCATTATACAAGCAGCAACCGGGTTACGGCGAGATCTGTTGCCTAAGTCTGTCTTTCATTTGAACTTGTAGATTAGTCAGAAAAATAATAATATGCACATTATACATAATAATACATAAATAATCTTAATAATAATACGATACAATACAATTTATTTATTACTACATGCGGTCCTGTATAGTACCTTGAGCTGTAACAAAGTAGTGTGTGCATTTGCGATTACTGAGCATTATATTAAACCAGAATATTTTTTATAATACACTTAATATGTGTAAATGTGTAAAAGTGGTCTATGTAGTGTGAGTATAGTTATAGTAAGTACAAGTAGTCCATAAGTCAGACGTTTTTAACCCGGGGACTGCCTGTACATATTATATACTGTATATTTTATTTATTTATAGGGAAACATGCAACAGTAAAGTGAGCATATTAAAATGTATTTTTCTTAAATGTCACTGAATGAAACTAAACATATCTGGCCAAAGCCTTCTGCAGGAAGCACAACCGTTTATAATATATTTCCAACGCTGAGAGTGTATATCTCCTGTTCGGAAGGTGACAGTTATATCAGTCTGAGATTAAATTCTCGGCGGAGCTCACAGACACCTTAAAAACCCCTGTGAGGTTTTATGCATTATGGACAGAGAGTAGTTTCATGGGTGGACAGGGTGGTTCCTGATCGATCTGTCACTGTGCACGAGAACCGTATTCACTAAACTCCAAGGGGCTGAATACATGCTGTACACAGAAATGGACGCATTTGTTACGGGTGCATTTGTTACGCGGTCCTGCACACTCCTCTGAGACACAAACACTTCGTTCCTTTGCTAAATCGAAACATAATTTACTGCTTGCACAACCACAACTATTATTGTGTTGCTTTAAACCACAGCAGTAGGGCATTCTGTGTATGAATGAAAAAAAAAAACATTGAATTGTCATATAAGAGGAAATTATATATGAATAAGATAAAGACAAAGGAACATCAGTTGGGTTTTCACACCCTGTCTGCTTAACACATATAGAGATGGGGGAGAGACGTTAAATTTAACATGATTAAATGGTACACTGGTGTGGAGGCGGAGCTGTCAATGTGGCGCTCGGACAGTAAGCCGTGGCTGTGGGGGAGGGGCATACTCACCAGCTGGGGCCACGCCCACTTTTGCCTTCTTCTCAAGCCCCGCTGGTGGACGAGCCGACGAAACATGTATCTGTACAGCAATTCTAGTCTTCAACTCGCCTCAACTCACAGTCTCCATTAGTATGGGCTGGGAGGAATTGAAGACTGAAAGTGACATACAGGAAAAGGCCCCCCCCATTTGGCAGGGGACACTCCTCGCGAAATCCTGGATCTGTTTTCCGCTGGAATGGAGAAGTTGGCCAACACGCCTCATTGCTTGATGGAAAACGAAGAAAAAACCGCTCAGAGACTTTGGGTAAACTGGACCAGTGATGTACTGCTGCCGGAGAGCACCCCGCGGCCGGGAGATGGGGGTCTCCGTACAGCCCCCACCCTGCTGGGCTGGAACTCAGTGTGTCAGGCTCCAGGCCAAATGCGTGAGCTGACCTTGCCTGCGAAGACCCGTCTGCCGTTATGGACTTCCGACGAAGCCTGGCATCCCTTATCCTCATCCTTAATGTCCCAGCGAGGAAAACCCACAAATCCCATTTACTCTGGTCCATAAATATTATGAAATAAAAATAATAAATGACTCAATTACATCTGAGCATAAGATTTGCTGAGAATCTGATGCTCCGGCAACATGATTAGAGAAGATTGATGAAACAGCAGGATCTTCAGTACTGCTTCAAACTAAAATAAGTTGGGTCTCTGTTAGCCTTTTTTCTAGTGACGTCTTACGGCCTTAGAGTCTTAGGGCACAGTTACGTGTCCTTATTTCCTGGTGTTTTCTATTCTAAATTGACACACCAATCATTCGGGAACTTTTTCCTTCGTGAATATTCAGTTTTTTAATTACAAGAACAGCTTCAGTGTGCTTTGAATTTCAGATTCCCGTTGGGAGGAATTGTACAGGAATATGACGCCGTTGTTCCAGGAGACATTCCTTCACTTGCTGTTTTGTTGTCGTTGCTGGAAACAATCCTACATACTGCATTTCTGTGGTACCCATAAAGCATAGCGTTCTCCCTGGGTATGTCATCGGAACAGAAATGGGCAGCACACATGGGCATTCCCACAATCCCCTGCACAGGCCCACCCACCTGCTTGTGCATGAAGATATAGATGACGGGGTTGATGGCTGAGGTTTAGCTCGGGGGTGATGGGCCCGGGGCGGCCAAGGGTGCCACCACGCTGTAGGGCATCCAGCAGGGGAGATCGCAGATCACCATGACGACCATCATCAGGAGAATCTGCTGCCGGCGCTTTCGACTCAAGGCTGCGGTCATGCTGTCCACCTTGATGTTGGGGGTGGGAGTGTGGTGGGGGGAGTAACAGAAAGACAAAGGAAGAAGAAGGAGCTGCACTCTTTGCTGGGGGGGTTGATTATCTCACTTCCAGCACATGTTCCTCAGAGACACAACCTCCACAAGGTCCGTTCTTTTCGTCGTCTCTTTGTTTGGGTGATGTTTCAGTGGAAGGTGAATCCTTAACAGGTCCACCGAGAAATTCAACAGCAGGTTATGGATTTCTCACTCTGTGCTGGGTGTTGGCCTGTCATAAGTCATTATTTCTTCTCAGATGAGATCTGCCTGTTTCTGGATGGATATTTTTTCTGTAAATAAATAAAAAGCCCCGGGATTAAGTGTCGAAATTGCGATGTATTTTTGCACGGAACAATAAACATGTTATTTAGTCTGTTGACTCTATAAAAAAACTGGGAATACCAAGAGGTACAAAGGCTCGGCACAGACAGGGAGGCATATCTGACTCATCCTTCCCAAGAAGGCTGTCAGCCCCTAGCACAACAAATAATTGAAGAGCGAGCAATTGCAGCGGAATCAGGGGAACGGAAGGCAGCCCTGGATTTGGCTCCATCACACATGACCTGGCTTCTGTTCCTGATCAGGCTTAAACCCTCCTGAGGATGTCAGCAGGCTGTCCAGCAAACACCACAGCACACCCTCCTGACAGGGGCACTGCGGTGTCCTTCCAAGTCCAAGGGAAGAATAAAACTTAAACAAAAAATATGCTACAAAAGTTAATGCAGGTTCCAGCTCTGATTAATTCCTTCGGCTTAGAATTGACGACGATGTTGATACATTGGGTTCAGCCAAGTATCTTAGATAATTACATTTATTAAAAGGCTACTGGCAGACGCCCTTGACCAGTTGAGTATCAGAGATTTCAGCTCTCACCACTCCGGATGCTTTCTAAGAGTATACGATCATTCCGTTCGGCAAGAAAACGCCCCGGGGACTTTTCAAGGGTTGATGAGTCTGGTTCTGTGTGGGATTAATAATTGCGTTGCTTATTTGACTGAGTGCTGTGGTTTGTATTGTGACCTTGAATATGGCAAAGTGTGAATTTGGAAACGCCACAGATAGCTATTTTAAGGAAGAAAGTTGGCCGAAATATAGTCTGTCCAGTGGATGCCAAAGAACGGGCTAATCGAGATTTTCCGGCGCCCTCCACGAAATGTGAACTTTGACGCTTCTGGGAAGTGGCAGGATATTATCGGGGGTGGATTCCAGGAGTTTTGCCATAATGGTTTTTTTCTTGAACCGATCTACTTCTCTTTGCATGTTGTACCTGGTTCCCTGAGCGTCCGTAGGCTCTTGGGAGTATGAAAGTGGATCCCCCCGTATTTACTACTCCTAACTTTGTTCGCCATTTAATATTAGCAGTGCATGCTGGTGCAACTGGTGCAGGTGTTGTCTTCTTACAGGAAGACGCACTGGCTATTGATTATCTGGTAGCACATTTTTCTAAGAAATTTAACCTTTACCGATTCAATTATCCCACCATTGTGAGAGACACTAGTTATACTGCTTGCTTTACAACATTTTGAAGTCTGTGCAGGTCCCTCTCTGACTGGCAGGGTCTGTGACAGTAGTTGGACCATTGTACCATCACAAGGAACAGAGAATCATGGGAGGAAGCGGAGCAATTTTGTGTGACCAATAAGCCACGAAACTCTACCTATGGGGTCCTCAGTTCATTATCTGTCCGTTTGTTTCTGTCCGTTCATTATCTATCCGTTCGTTATCTCCACTTCTTTCCTCATTACGAAGTCCGGATATGGCTCTGCAACTACATACCGCAGCATGAGAGTTTAACGTCACGCTCGGCGTTCCATTCTTGAATTTGCCATAAAGTTTGAGGCAACGCTCGACTTTATCCCTGACAGCCAGCCTGATGTGGGACGTCTAGGGGTCAGCTGGAGCCTGCCGTTTGTGCTTACACAGCAAAAAGTGTGCTTGAAACAGACCATCTGCATCCCTCACCCACTCCGGTTCTGCTTCCCACTGCGGGAAAGAGGGACACATATGCACCCTCCTGAGTACTGGGGGGGGGGGGCTTGCTGTATATTCAGCTCTATAAATAAGTAAAATGCGATGCGAGTTGGAGGAGAAGTATCTCAGCCACTCAGCCCCTGACTGCAGCACCTAATCCTGAATGCAGAAGGGGCCCTGGATCAGGTGGGCAGATGCTCACCAGTCGTCGCTAAATTAGCATTAGCATGCCGCTGACACAGCAGCACCGGGGAAAAGGTGCAGACGCTCAAGCTGCTCTCAGGGCTCAGTTTTAATAGATGAAAATCAGAGGAAACCAGAGCACTAACCTGGATTTCATTAAGTAATGGCTTCTTTGCCAAACAGACCAGTTAAACCAGCACCAGCAATGTCACTGGTCATACGAAAAGCGTTCCACCAAACCCCAAAGAACTGGTACTACAACTAGGTGAGATATTTCCCTAAACGTTTGTAGTTTAACAGCAGGCTTTTAATCCACTCGCAGTCTCCCAGGACCTGGTCGCTCACTAGTACCCACTGGACACAAACGGGACTGAATACACTTTCGGTAAACCTGATACAACAAGATGCCAACTATAGATTGGGAACATGGAGGTTAAACCAGTAACGAATGAACCAAATGATGAATGACCAGTTCATATCCCCTAAGATAGGCCTCTGTTAGCCTGTGTTAGCTCAGGCTTATCACAGTTATAATAACGTGAGCTTGTCGATAATGTGTTGAGCCATCTTGTATGCACCTTTGGTACGGCTCGTGGGGGCTGGTCCATTTGATGCATCTACCCCGAGACACGGTTCCATAAATGAGGGAGGAAGGAACATGAACAGGACCCCCCCTCCCAGCCACGCAACGCTGCGTGATCTATTTATGTTTGAAGATCTGTGTCGATTTATTTTCTTAATCTGTGCAATTCAGTAAAGAAAAGAGGGCAATTTGTGAATCTAGGAGACAGAGCGCTACACACCTTTGATTACGGTCGTAAAGCCGAGGAAGAACCACTGATGTGGGGGGGGGGGGGGGGGGGGGGGGGACTGGGTCAGTTGTCCCCAGGCCCTGGGTCAGGGGGGGCCTAAAAGGGGCTTCTAATCTTTAAATAATCTAGTCAAAATACATATTTGTGAAAACTTTATACAGTATTTGGAAATCACATAAGATCACATTATTTTTTTATCTTCCTGATTTTCCTTCACACAACGATCGAAAATAATTCCCTCCCTATAATGCGACGAATGGTTTGTTCAGCCCTTTTAGTGGGACCTCAATTGCCGTCTGCAAATAGAACATACGTTGTGTGTGCATGATAGCTGGTCAGTGGCCTGTGCACAGTAGGGAAATGTGTATGGGGGTGGAGGGGAGATGGGGGGGGCGGGGGAGCTCGGAGATCATCTTGTCCCCAGGTACGAGCAAGACACATGATTTAGCCTGTTCTTTTAGGCAGAAAATATTATGGCGTGGTGACCATGGTAAGAAAGAACAAATACTTCTGCAGTGTTTCTTAACCTCTCATGTGTACAGCTAGGGCTGGCAGAGGGTAACTAGGCAGCTGGCATGGGTCCGGTTAGCGCAAGGACGCCCAGGCAAAGTACGTGTGTGTGTGTAGATATATATACATACACACACACAGACCCATGTATTTTTTTACTTGACCACTAACGCATCTCGTATGGCTAATCAATATCTCACTGATTTTTCCTAACTAATTCAATAAATGAATTAAATGAGTTGGTGGTGAAATTTAATGAATATAATGGAATGGCTGAGGCACCCCTGAGGAGAGGCTTGGGAACTGTAGCAGTGTTCATCTACACCTATATCGGGAACGTTTTGGAGAACGGGTAGAAATTCTTGTTAGTTTTTATTATGTCCCTTTTAATTTGCATATGTTCTAATGTTAAATTGGGTTTTTTTCGGAGCAAATATACACTTACTACTGAGAAAAATAGCATTAAATATTTTCTTTGACGGTTCAAGACTTTTGCACAGTATTGGATATTCATACTTATGATTTATAATTACATGAAGTTAAAAGTCATAAAGGACATGCATGAGATTAAAATCTTTACATGCAGGCAGAAATATGGCCGCCTCTAGCTATAGGCAGTTACTGAGGACCCTCAAAATAACTGTATTACAGAGGAAGTGAAATGATTAGTTTTCTTTGCAGGGGGGCCTCCCAAGTGAAATTTTGCCTCAGGGTCCCTAAGGTAGATCCAGCCCTGTGTGTGCACGTGTGGAGTTTGTGTAAGGAATTATATGCACATTTGTGACCCATTGCCACGAGTCTTATGGGTGCAGTTCTAGCAGTGCGACTTAAGACTCATTTCGTCCACAATGTTATGTTCATTGACCCTCTGTGTTCTTTTTCTTTACAATCGGCTTGTTTTCAGACCTACCTGCTTGACCGCATGCACACGAAGAGGCTAACGATGTGGGAGACACTGTTCATGCTTACAGAGCACATGGTCCCCGGGCCCTGAAGGCCGTACGCACTCCAGCCATACAGAAGGGGGCAGCATCCATGCCAGGATGACGGCCAGGAAAGGACGATCCCCAGGCCGATCTGGCGGTAGTTGGTGGGGTCGGCCTCTGCGGGGCTGGTCAAGGTGCAACAGCGCTCGTAGGAAAGCACAGCCAGGGAGATGCAGGACGCAATGCCAGTGGGACGAGTCGCTCAACATTAGCACCACCTTGAGGCCAACTTGGGAACAGTGTCATGTAAAATGCGTAGCAGGTAACTGAACACTGCAACACAGGTTATTCGCCTGAGCCTGTAGGGCAGGGGTGGCCAGTCTTATCCGCAAAGGGCTGGTGTGTATGCAGGTTTTTGGGGGTCAGCTGTTCAAACCCAGGTGCGAGGACTCTTCAGCCAATCAGTCCTCTAATTAGTAATCTAATTAGGGAGTTGAGGCAGAAACTCACACACACAACGGACCTTTCTGGATATGATCGTCCACCCACTGCAGAATGAAGGCTGATGATGAAGTTGCCAAATCAATCACAAGTAATGAAGTTCAAAGCGCTCTCTGGGTGGAGTACATACACAACCAGGCAAAACACAGGAGTGGGTGGGGAAAGTGTCTCACGAAGGCAGCCCCCAAGCATTCCTGGGCACCAGCAGACCAAGTTCAGTGTCCTCCCAGTGACGGGGACAGTGGCGTCAGCAGAAACTGTAAACTGGGATGGCTGCAGGTGCCAGTTACCGCACTGTATCTATTCTATGGTTCCACTTAAAAAATAAAATTATGCATATTTCCTTTTTATTATTGTGATGTGTGGTGTGATTGGCCACCGCTGGTCATCCCTCGGCTCCGCCCCCGGATGTAAGCAAATGTGGATCAACGGGGACTGAATGCCAACAGTTAATTGGAACTTCTTTAAGTGGACATAGGCTAGCAAAACTACAGGGACAGACACAGCCTTTTCACCTCTGTGATCTGTGATCTGTTCTCAGCGGATGAATGCTAATTATGTCACTTTGGGTATTAAGTAAGCCTTTCCCGGCTGAAACGTTGGGTGACAAACCGCTGCTCTCCCTTGACATGCAACAGAACATCTATACAAGAATCTGGAACAAGGCATCTCTGCCCACAGAACTGATTACTGTATTTTTAAAGGTGCCTCGGTCATCTAACTTAAATGTGAGCTCAAAGCAATCTGACAGTCGCGGTACCTCGGAATGATTAGGCTTTAGCCCTATTTAAACTCTGAGATCGCTCTTGGAATAAGGGATCCTATAGATCACCGACCTCATCCAGAGTGGAAGGTGCGGACAATCTTCAAAGCGTCACAGCCGAGCGGTCCTAAGGCGCTTTCCGTTAAGGAGTCAGTGACGGGACTCGCTTTCCGCAAGGAGCCCTTGCGGAATATTAAAAGCCGACTGTAAACATTGCCAAATTATAACTGCAGCCCTTTGTTCCCAGGAGATCTTTCCGGAAGGGCTCGGAGTTTTCAATCTGTCCCTTTTCTTGCTGGCCAAGGACCAAACGGTATTGAATTCTGGCAATCTCCGACTAAACAAGACCCTTGGTGATAAGGGCATGCTTTCGGATGAACCGCTTTTAGGACTCTGAACAAAGAAGCTCTGTGCTTCTAACAAATCATTTCATCCCGCTTAGTCGTACATTTACGGAAAACAACTTTTAAAGGGGCCGAGTGGCATTAAATGACTTTAAAAAGCCAATAAACAGATGGTGGCAGAGTGCATGTGCTCATATGCGGAGTTCGTTTAATTTAAGGTGTAATTGGAGAGAATTGGTCTATATAGGATTCAGGTTATCCTGGCAGTGATAAGATGGAAATGAAAACCAGGAAATAGTCGGTTGCCAGGCTTTTTTTTAGTTTGTCTAACTGTGAAATATTCTAGCACCACTTTCATTACAAAAAACAGCACAACGCTTTCTTTTGTTGTTAATCGACAGTTCTGGGTGCCGGTTTAAATCTGAGGAGAGGAAGAGTTTGTAATTTCATGCTGAACTTACTAAGCCGACTAACACGCCCATGCACTTTATGTCTCTTCTAAAATCAGACTATTAAATCATTTGTTTATTAATAAGTCAGAACCAGTTAAGGCACATTGTAGGGGGAGTCGACTCAAGAACCAAAAAACAGAGGCTCGATCAGCCCTCAGACTGACATAAAAGATTACTTGAAATACTTTTAGACAACAATGTGGATAGAGAACTATATATCATAAAATAGAACTGACCTGAAATCAGTAAAAAGAGGCTTCGGACTAGGGCTGCTCTGTAGGAAGGTAGCATGGAGTTCTGTGGGTGCCCCCCTAAGAGAATAGCTTATTGGTACTGACCAACGCGGCATCGCATATGGCGGCCTGATTGTACTGTAGCCAAAATCATTTATTACCTGCCGGGCCATAATCAAGAACTTAAGTTAGTCACAGTTAGGGGTGTGAGTTCAGCCACCTATGGTCCCACACAGCAAGCTTTAACTGGGTAAAAGGGTAAATCTGAGTAGTGATAATTAAAACCAATAAAAATAAAAACAAATCGAAAGCCGCATCTGCAGAATCTCCACATTGCTTTTTTTTTTTTTTTTTTTAAGAATCAGCTGCTGTCCTTTGCAACTCTCGCGAAGATGGATTCTTGCAGTTGTGAAAATGATCCGTTTTTTTCATATTTCATTTTCCCCCTTCCAATTATTGCTCATTTAAAGCATTTTAAAAATTACATGCTGCTAGTTAAAAAATTAAACAACACAGAAACTGAATGAGGATCAGTTTGCCTTCGATTCGGACTGGCAACACAGATAAAGACGTGAACTTGTTAGCGACCAAATGAACAAAGTTGCTGTAGCACTGAGGAAACTTAAATTGCAAAACGGGTGAATATGTTGAATTGTTTTCCCTTTAGATTAAACCATCAGCGAAGCAACTAAATGTAACACAGAGCGATCGAGAGCAGGTGGTTTCCGCGCCCGTCTCACATGTGTCACTGCAGACACGTAGGTGGCGTCGTTTGCGCTAATTAACTAAACAGACGCTACATGCCAACGAACTAAAATATGCACAACAAATGACCACGTTCCACAATCATCGAGGACTGTTGGAAGGCAGGTAATATACACATCACAATGACTAAATACTAATTTATTATCAATATTGATTTTTCCATTTCTGTTGAAACGGAATTCCTTAAGTTTTTCTTTCCATATTATTGACAGACGGAGATATATTGCATTTAAGTATCTTCTGTCCGTCTAGGTATCACCAGCTCACTTACTTCTGGAAGGTTATGAAACACAAATATGAGAGACAATGCCCCAATATTCAAATTATCCCCACAGCACCGAAATCCCTGCATTGCGACGTACAGACTATCGAAAAGTCACCAACCTCATCGACACGATCAGATGACTTGTACAGTGTGTCAGTGTGGAGGTATTACGTAAGTCTTATTTATGATTTCTAAATGGACAAGTGTGTATATTCTCTTAATAACAAAAGTCAGGTCGATACGGTGAGCAGATACGCCCGCATGATGTATTCGGTATGTTTACCTTTGGTATTATCGATTATAATACAATTATTTCAAAACAGAAGGTACTATTTTAAACTATGTTTTGATCCCTAAATGAGGTCCAAATTCCGTACATATAAAATACACAAACATTAAAGTGAAAAATTCACTAATAATAGATGATGTTGCACACAATACGCATAACATAGCACTACAATACGAATTGAAAACGGAGCAGCGCATTATAGATGCAGAGTTGCTATCAGTCCCCAACAAAGGAGCGGGATATTAACTTCACAAAAAGCTATGTATTTCGATTAATATCCATCAAAAAGATAAAATCGGACGCCCGATTAATTAAGAGAATAACTGATGTTCTGCCATACAAACTCACCTAAGAGGGGATTGGCGAAGCGGCACCATACACACCCAAACTCTCCCCTGAGCCGCCGTCCCTGCGTGCTGGCACGGCATCCCCACAACGCACACCAGGAGATCGGCGACCGCAGCACTCTATAGCGGCAGAAGAGGACCAGGACGAGAAAGTTGTTAAGGAAGCCGAAGGTCCCAATGAAGTCCAGGCAGATTGCGACGGTCAGGTGTCCGGTGGCGCTCAGGGTTAACTGCTTTCCAGGTGCGCATCGGTGCCACTGGCGCACGACGCATCAGCAGCACCGGAGCAGCTGCCAAGACTCACGTTATGTGCCGTCATGGCAAATTGTTTCTGGCACCAGAAAACCGATTGCCGAGATTTATTTTTTGCAATGTCTTAAAATCAGAGCGTGCTTTTTGCAGGGAATGGGTGCGGTATTGCAATCAATCAAGCCCGACGGACTGGTTACTTTCTGCTTCTAAGGGTGTCAGACATCAGTATTTAACAGTCACTGGGTATTGCGTGAAGTTGTCCAGGTTTTCCACAGTTTGTGAACTGAACACACGCGAAAAGTTTGCTGTGACTGTGCTCCACCGTGTGGCAGATGAAAAACAAAACCTCTGCTTTTGTTGTCTTTTACTATTTTTTTTAAACACCCCCCTGCTTATTATCCCAATTGTCCATGCTGCCGTGTGTTTTGAAGAGGCTAAAGAGCGGCTTAATATGAGAAAATGACCGAAAATAGCATACGGGTTAAAGTTAAGAATTATCATTTGTTCTTTGGATGCTACTCTTAGGAACAACAAACACTTCAACAGACAAATAACAGCACGAGATCATTTTCGGGATACCGAATCGGTCTCAGTCTTTAAATCGTGGCTAGTGACCTATTACTTAAGTTTAGCTTAACTGTAGCTGGTTGACCTTGGAACCCCAGACGTTTTTGGTTCCTCTCCTCCTTTGACATCTGACCTACTCTTTCATTTCGTTATCTTACCTTTTCTTTGTTTTTGAATTATTCTGTATTAATGATGTAGGAATATATCAGAACACACCAATGTACAGTGAAAAGCCCTATATAAAAAACTGAGTTGAGCTGAAGCGGACGGTGTCGTTATAATTATTGAATTTCATTGTGCTATCCATGGTTCTGAACTCTACTAAAATATACTTAAATATACATTTACATAAAAACACCTTGCAGATCCCATATTTTTCTCTTTCAAAATTCTTGCCGTTTTATTCCCCACGACTGGAAAAAAGTTTGCTGAATCCCACAGATCAGAAGTACAATCGTTTAATCGTTGTCAATTATAGGGGAAGAGCTGAGAGCATCCCATAATTCACGCAGCACCAGGCCAGCTCAGAAAAACTCTGCAGAAGGGGGCAGGGATGGAATTTCAATCCAACACCCTACAAGCTTACAGAAATGCCATAGCAATAGCATCTCTTCCATTTTTGGCTTCTTATTTCGGGCATCGCTTGGCCCTTTCCATATGGACAGAGCGGAAAGTTAGCTACCGCATCCGGTACGAATCCCTGCCCAAAGTGTTCCGGTGTAAAAGCTTGCACTAAATGAAAGGGCGACGTTCACAATGTAATATTGTGGAAGTAAAACCAGTAGGACCAGGAAGAGCCGCATACTGGGGTTATTGACAGGGTTTCAGGCCTTAGACAAGATGAATGTAATATGCATTTGCAGGCTTATCTTCTCATGCATTTGCTATATTCCATTTCAAGCACCATATGGCCTAATGAGTGTGTTGTAATTAAATAAATTAATGGACCAAATATGTGGTGAGACGTGGGGGGGAGGGGGGTTTGATTTGCTTGATTGCATAGTGTTGTTTAACATGGGGACATGTATGGGGTTAGCAAGGGTGGGGCGGCCCTGGTGGTGACTGGTGATGGGCCTGAAGGAACATAAGGAGATGCAGAGGTGCACATGATCATCACCTCTGAGGTCATCACGCACTCCGCAGGCAGACAGGAGTCAGCAGATTGCCTCTCTGTGCAATTGCAGAAGTGTATGATGATGTCATCTCCACCTGCAGCCAGGCGTAATAATGTCTGTCTGCTGGTTGGGCCATATTATCTACATAATACAAATACGTAACTAGAAAATGCATCTTGTATATATCTAAGTGAGAAAAGCAATGATATACAGGATTAGAGTTGCAGGACAACGAAGAACAAATGGAGCCGACAGTAGGAAAAGGTTTTACCGCGTTCCGGTAAATTCACAGTGGGTCAAAGGAAAGGCTTCTGGGCAGTGATCGGCTCCGTGGCTCCGGTGAGGGTAATTTTCTCAGGATGGACTCGCGGCGCTGGGTCTGATCAGAGGGACCCAGGAGGACCGATGCCCTTTCTGTCCTGCCCCCTCCCCCTTCTCCCCCCCATCCACGTTAACGAAGACGGGTCGCCCACAAAATGCCTCGAGTCAGAGTCTGAGGTGCGATTCAAATCCATAATGTCATTCGTATAATATGTATAATCAATTCTCAGGGGCTCACTAGCCTGAAGGAGATATCGCGTCCATTAAATAAGTCTACCTCAAGTATAGTAGTACTTACAGTAATGCATTATTAGCTGTTATACTAACCATCTTTAAGGTACATAAGTCAAATGGCAAAAGAGTCCATCTTTAAAAATGAAGTCGCGGTCTTCCGTTGTGACTGATGAGCGCCCCCTAGATGTGGAGACGCGCCGTTCACGGTGGCCACATGGAATGTGCCCATTGGCTTCTATTCTGATCAGCTGGTGATCATAATAATCCTTCCCTTCATGAAGCACCTCCTCCTCCCCCCACCCCCCCCACAACATAATACTTTTTTAACTGCAGTCCGAAGGAGTTTGAGTTTTCTGGTCAGTCACGCGCTCATGCCAATCCCACAAGCCCATTCGCATCGCATTTTCTCGTCCAATGTGTTGGACGCCTGGAATCGAGTAACGGCACCATGACAACGGCGATTCCTAAGTCAGCCTGAGTGCGTCTGCTGGCGTGGAAGATGAAGTAGGAAGCCTCGGCTTCAGCTCCGACATTCTCACTGGCCTTCTGAAGCAATTGCAGATATTTTGCACCGACTTGATGAATGATGAAGTGTGATTGGTCTGTCTGCTCACACCTACGCACCAGCTGTCGTTCATTCATCCTTATTTATTTCCTGGGACATATTTTCCTGTTTCTCCCATTTTCTATTTCTTTAAGTGTGGGCAAGGTTTCAAATGTTTTTGCCTATTTTCCTAGGAAGAAAATATGCTTAGTCGCTTGGCATCCAGCTGAATTCACACTCATACATTACATAATACTAATTATATTATACCATTAATATACATCACATTTTCTGAAAAGCAGAACTACTGGTAACTTCAGTACCAGAGAGAATAGCTGATGTTTTCGCTCTTATCCCTCTTTAATAACACAGGATATATTTTTTTAAAAATCACTCACTGTTAAGTTTCAATTCGCTGTCGACCCGTGAGACACCATGATCCTGCGACTTAATCTAAAAATGGTTCCTTGCAGACTCCCGGTACAGTGAGAGTATACAGGCACTTACAAACACACACCTCCTACATGCAAGCCCATGGATTGAGTCTAGGCCTACAGTTAGTCCCAGGCCAGGAAGCACAGAAGAGCTGCACATTAATACTCGTTAAATCGCTGATGACAGACAGTCGGGCTCCATTACCATTCATTCATTCATTGCCAGTACAAATGCCTCGGCCTTCCCACAACCACGTCCCTCTCTGAAAGTCTGCTCTCATCTAACCTTTCACGGCTAATTATTCAATCAGGCTCACATTTTCTCAGCCCTTATTAATCTATTTTTAAGCTCAAGAAGTTCAAAACCAGCAGGACCTGCATCCAAGGGGAAGGACATGCGGTTTCACACTGCAGGTGGGTTACGGGTGTCATACACTGCCTGAGGCTGGGACTCCTACACCCCCCTGAGGGCAATGTTAGAACTACATGTTAGAATTACAGGGAAGTACTAAGCCATCTGCCCGCACACAACTTGCTCTGGGAGACCTCCTGCTGTGTGCAGGACACGAAGTCTTCCAATGAAAGGGGCTTTGATTCAGCAGGAATGGGAAGACTGGTGCCAATAGCCATCCAAAGGCAAAACCGTACAGTAGGAGGCTCCAGAACGAGTCCAAGCCAAGATGCCTCTAGGCGCTGCGTTAAAGCCATCACAGCCTGCACTGAGACAGACTCCACCCCCGAGGACAAAGCTTATCTTAGGCCACGCCTCCCGAGCACCAGTCACACTGTCAGAGGGGATGCAAGCATGCGGCAGACAAGCTGACAATACCAGCAAAGGAGCCTTCTGACACCACAAATGGAAGATTAATGTTAACGTCACGGGAAATGTCAGGACAGACCTCTAAGGTTATCAGAAACTCAGGATGAATCCCACAAGTGTTTTTGGGAAGTATGCATTCAGCATGCACGTTCACACACTTTATCTTTCTAATATATTCTTTCTTTCTGCCCTCTTATATGGACACCAAATTTGAAAACAACTTTTCTTAAAACTCTTACTCCAGCTCCCAGTAAAAATCCTATGACTATCACCAACTTCTCATAACACGGTTATGACCCCCTAGTGGTCAGAAGCAGGCTCTGCAGTCATACACTGCATATAATCATCCATCTCTCTGCTGACCGCTTGCCCTGGTCACTGTTATGTGGTGTATAATCGGTGAATAACTGCCTTTCAGTTGCCGCGAGCTGAACATCGTTAAGTCTTGTTTAGTTGACATGGCGAAGCAGCATGTGACTCGTTCCCATTGAATTAGCCTCACGTTCTACGTCTTTGTTTGTTTGCTTCATTAATCCATGATAGATACATGCATTATACAGTAGATCACACAGGGAAAAAATCAAGTGGTGGAAGAGCTGAGATGAACAATCTCTAAGAATAACAGAGTGACCCACACTGCCGCGGGATAAAGCACAAAACACTGCGGCCATTATCATTTACCCATCCGTCCATCCATCCATCCATCCATCCAAACTTGCATATCGTCTTTCCCAAGATTTCGCATGCATGAGGTGAGCAGGCATCAGGCGAATATTATTATCGTCCTTCTGCACTGGAAGGCGCTAACATTTCCATTCAAATTGCCTTGAATGAAAAAAGCCAATTGGCAGGAAAATGGAAAGTCAACAAGGAGGCCCAATTAAAATGGGATCATTTGGCAGTTTAACAGCAAGGCCTACCTGGCACTTGTGGAGTGCATTTCTCACTACCAAGAGCACCAACGCACGACGTCGCTCCTAGAGGAAAACAGCCTCCTCATTCTTGGGTGTTGGTAAACATTTCCAGTAATAGGTTTGCAATTCCCAATGGGGCGACGTCATCGAGGATCGTGGTAGGATGGGGGGTCCAAAGGGTGGGAAAGGAGCCAGTCAATCCATCAGGCGACTTCACAAACCACTGGTGTCCCGCACTTCCCTACGCCCTCTTGTGGAAACTGTGGATTCACCACATGCTAGTTGAGCTCGGGGTGGTCCTTGCCTAGGACACCGTGTGAGTTCCAGCCAGCACTGACGGGAGATAAATTAACCAATCGCTCATTGTCAGTGAAACATAACAAATCTCAAATCAAGCAAAGAGGACTTAAGTCTATAGGTTTGTCCATCAGGCAGACGATGTTGAACACTTTTCCCACAATGCAGTCTGGCAACCTGGCTTTTTCCATAGTCAAAAGAAAAATATGTAATTAGGAGATTAATTGAACATTAACAATATCTCTAGGATCAGCTATTCTGGCAGCGTGACATTTAAGATTCATTCTGCCTGTTTGATGATAAAGGTCGACGTGTATTTTCAGACGGAGCCGGTCGGGTCTGAACCCTCCCAAAAAATTACCAGATAATTTTTGACATTTGGACCAATGAAAATCTGCTTGTCTGTTCGTTCTGTTCAAATGCTACATCGTTCCAGAAATAAAAGGTCAATTACTTATTAAAATAAAAACTGTAGTGTCTCTAGGTGTGACCTCTGACCTCTTCCAAGTGTATCAGAGATGGCAACAGGAAATCAGTGCAGCATGACTATGGCCGTTGAGTTCAGGGGCTTCATCTTTCAAAGGCTGCATTCGAAGACAATGTACCACAGGTCACGGCAAGGCTGCCCCATTTCGAAGGTGCGTTCAAATGCTCTAGGAATGTGTCCTCGTTTTGCCGATTTGTGAAGGATGCACCCGATGAATTTTTCACAGCCCAACATAACCCAAGATTCATCATGCAGAGGTATAGTGTGCAGGTCCCAGCTAGGAGATAGGAGGTGCGGCGCTTTGTGATTCAAGGGTAAGAACGGGAACAGCTGGGGATGCAAATAGTAATCTGGAAGCCAGACTTTCCTATCTGACTACGTTTTCTGTTCGACCTTCGAAAAATACAGCCTTGAAAAGGGTAGACCTTCGTATACCGCATGCTTCCAAGGATGCAGCCCCTGAATTTGGACAAAGCCTGTGGCTTTGGTGGAGCATAACGTGTTACCAGAGGCCTGTGGCATGACGCGGCCATGAGGCAGCGACTGAATGATTCACGATCTGCCAGAAAACGCCGGCGACCTTTGCAGTGTGGTCTGTAAAACACATGCATCTGAAATTGCGGCCCTGCGTTAAGGACAAGTCGTCCTTATGAAGAATGACTGCCATAAATCCTATTATAAAACAAAAAAAATATGGGTTAAATACAATGGTTCGTAATAAAACACAGACATTACTGGTGATGCTTGTGAAAACACGTGTCTCTTCAGCAGTTCGCTTTGAGGTGCAGAACTGCTTGTAGTTACTTTTTTTATTACTGCATTATTATTTTTCTGACTTACCTACAAATTGAACTTAAAAACTTAGAGGACAGACCTCATTTGCAAGCTGGGGACTGCCTGTAACTGATGAGGAGGAACAGCCACACGACCCACTTTGTACTTGAATGGCAATGAGCAGATTACACGTTTAGCGAGGGCTGACCACCCGATCCCTGCCAGGGGGCACAAACCGAAAGGCCCCTGTGCTCTGCTAATCAGTTCAGTTGTTTTGCATTCACTGGCTTGTTTCCACATTAAACTTTCAAACTCACCTGTACACATCGCTTCCGTTCAAGGCTACGAGTAATTCCAGTTAAACAATGTATGCGAAACGCCAGACAAGCACTGACAATGAAAACGTTTAAAAAATAGTACCTTTTTAATAAAAAATACAGATTTGAGATCGGCAGCAAGGTGTCTCACAAACGACACCCAGAAAGACGAAATTCACTTGTACAAACATCCAGAACAAAACAGACGACAGGACGACGGACATGGGCTTGCCGGGTCAGATGCACAGAACCACGGATGATTTTGCTCACTTGGAGAGACTGTTTGGGTCCAAATAGCACCACAGATTCTCTGGGGTAAACCGGGGGGGGGGGGGGGGGGGTGACCACAAGCTGCACTGTGGGACGGCTATGTCACAAACATACCTTGAACTCTTCAAATCTAGTTTACGCTAAGCAAAGGAACGGCACAGGTTGTTGGGCTACACTGCACATGTCTCTACAGTACTGAACACTGGTTAGCAGAATATGGAAGTCGGCCAACAGGGGGCACAAACCTCCTGCTGAATGGGCGTTTTGCACAAAGCACCTCGAGAATGCCCCCTAACCCCAACCACCACCGCCCTCAGTGTCTGTGTCCCCACCCAAACCCGAGGCAGGGGTGGAGGACACCAAGACAAATGCGATTTTGGCACACAGCCAATGCAGTGCGTGTCTAGTGGGGGGGTGAGGGATGTAGGGCAGCGGACACGCAAGCGCACAAACACCAACGTCCACGCACACACAGCTGCTACGGCAACGGAGTCGGCTCGCATGCTACAGTTTATTATTGTGTGCACACAGCAGAGCTATTTGTATGGAAATGCCAGCTGGCTAAAAACTAGCACCTAACTGTTTTTAATCTCGTAATTTCTACATTTAAAATAAAGCTCACCAGACTGAGTAACCTGAACCGCCTGGTGAGTAAACCTGTGTGTAACTCTGACCAGAAAGCACGACCATTAAAAATAGTTAACACTGCTACAATTCTCCCGATAATGTGTCCTTGTTGGCAAAGACATTGCGGGAAACATCATCGGCGTGGTCAGATGCGACTGCTTCGCTGCACTGCCTAGCTGGGCCGTGGATTTGTTGTGCTTTCAGACTCGTTAAAACGAGGACCATGCCACTTCGGTGCTTCTCATGAACGCCCACTAGGTGGCAACAGTGAGCGTGAGGAAAGGGAGCTAAAGCGCCAGAGAGCAGCTGTGCTACAGATTTTTTCCCCCGTGAATTTCAGCTTTCACAAAATCCTCCACAATCAAACAATCCAGATCCATACAACAGAGAAATATTTGATGCAAATATATAAACTCAAAAATTACTATAGTCATATATATATCTCTCTTTGTAAATTTTCCTCGTATATAATCACAAAAAAAAAAAATGTCCGTATAAAAGAATGATGGCCAACATGTGGGAGGAGTCTCACTTTCATGTCAAAAGTGTATTTTACAGGGACTCAATACTGGACTGGTTGACCTTAAACCTTGCAGAAATGACCCAAAAGACCCAGAAGTGGGTTTGAGTTCTAATGCTGGTTGATGCTCATCGTTTCATCCATCAGCCCAGAGCAGCAGCCTCGGGGTCTGAAGACAGAGATGGGGAGGGAGTTTCCTCAGTGGGATCCTGGACTCCATGGAGGGGGAAAAAACTCTGCTGGGAAACGGCGAGGTCCTTGATTCCATCAACGCCTGCAAAAGACGAAGAAGTGATGGCCCAAGCACTTCGCCATCGCCGGACTAAACCGGTATTAACCGGTGTGAACAACCTTTTCCACTGGCTTCCGAATCAGAATTTGAGAACTTAAAATATGTCGACAGAAACTGGCTTTGCTTTGAATTTTATCTCCTGAAGCTTCTATGCCAGGGAACTGCTGCAAGAGCTGAACATCCTACTGGATTCTCTGTTTGGTACAATAGTTCCTGATGTTGATGTGGTACCAGAGGTTTTGTGATTTATTTAGTAGTTTTATACCCATTAAGAAAAGGGATACAGGTAGGGGTTTGCTGTTGAACCTTGGAGTGGACAACCAAACTCAATTGATGGGGAGGAGGGGTGTACCTCTGCTTCACAGAGCTGTATGGGTCCAGTAACTGGGTGCTGGCCCGCTCCAGGTTCCAGTCATACGTCTCCAGGATCTTAAGACACTCCGCCCTGGACTTCAGCCCCAAGCCGAAAAGCTGCTCCACCTGCAACCGGACAAGAGGTTGCCGAAGAAGGGGGCTTGTGAACTGAAATCTGAGAAGGTCCCACTAAATGAGCAGCTGAAATTAATGCTGCAGTCACTTACATCAGTGGGCAAAACATGAAAACCGAAAGTTCAGAATGATTTAATTATGTTGCTGTATCTCTTATAATAATTGACCTGCTGACTGCAGCACGACTGAAAATACCTTCAATCCTTACGCCACTCGTTCACGGCTAAATAAAATTTGAGCGCAGCCACCGGCACCCGGACCGTAGAGAACCAGGTTCCCCCAGAGTGGAACATAACCTAACGCCAGGTGCTCACCTTCAGATAGTTCACGGCCTTCGGTACATTCCAGCCGTGGTTCTGCAGGGCCGTCTGACACTCCCCCACCGTCACCCCGTGGACGGCCTCCTGCACCTGAGCGCAGACAAAACGGCCAATCAGATCGCGCCGCCTGGTGTGTGTGTATACTCATGTTACGGGGATACCCTCACAAGATGAAAATGCTTCTTAGCAATTTTAGGAAAATAAAAAGCCATTAGGGCCTAAATAAACTGCTCAAGAGTTTGTCAAGGAAGACTGGCGATGCCCAGTGAACGGGGTAATTGTTACTAGGAAAATGTACTAGATACTGCCCTCTGGTGTTGGGGGAGGTGTACTGCAGGCAGCAAAGAGTCACTCACCAGCCGGACCCGATCCACGTTGCTGCACACCTCCTGGCCTCCGGCTTGCCAGTCCCCACTTCCCCGTGATGAGCAGGAGGGTGGCTTCAAGGCTGACTTGCTAGCCAGCCCGCTGTTGTTGTTTGAGGAGAAATTGGCCTTGACGTCTTCCGGCGGGCCCACCGAGGCTGGTTGTACCATGGGCCGCACAGTGGCAGTGTGGGCCGCTCGTCGCTCCTCCACACCCTCCGCTTCCCGGAAGAACTTCTCGTACCTGTCCAGGTAGGCGGGCCGCTCTGGGAGGAGGTAGTAGTGAGTGCTGCTGGCTTTCCTTCCATCCCGTACGATGGGCAGGATGCAGGGGGCCCTGGCCATCTCCCGGCCCTGTGCCTGGATCACCTTGGGGGAGGCGTACTTGGGGTCGGAGGCAAAGCTCTGGGTTGTGGGCATGAGCTTGCTAGGGGAGGTAGAGAGGTAGGAGGAGAGACTTGAGCGCTGCTGCGGAGAACCGACCAGGAGGCCCATAGGGCTGGGGGTGCGAGAGCCAGGCTGGGACAGGGGATCCCGAGGAGGGATCTGAGGGGGCCTGTCCCGTTCCTCCTCGCCCCCAGAGGCTGGGGAGAGGTCCCCGGACCAGCGGCCCTGCTCGCCACGCTTGGCAGGGCGTGGCGGGATGGGCACCCGAGGAGGAATCTGGGGCTTGTCCTCGGAAAATGAAAGGAAGATCTGGCGGTGCACCCCCTCCTGACCTGGAGGGCTTGGCGAGCACGGCATGGAGGCTGTGCTTACTGGCACCTTCAACCTCCTCATGCACTCCTGCTGTAGCTCCTGAAAGATCTCCGCCGACTGAGAGAAGTTGCTACTTTGACTCCCACTACAGGGGAGGAAGAGGTTGTCCTCCACGTGTGGTTTTCCTGCATCTGAATCGGTGGGTGGGGCTTCCACTGGCACATGTGTGCGTCCTTGCCCCGCCCACTGCTCTACCTCCAGTTTCAGCTCCGCCCTCACCTGCTGCTCCGCCCTCACCTGCTGCTCCGCCCTCACCTGCTGCTCCGCCCTCACCTGCTGCTCTTCATTGATGGAGCTCACCTCGATGTCCTCCTCATCCTGGGCCACGTCGTCGTAGGCCGGAGGTGGTGGAAGCGGTCGTGCGTCCCAGTCCACCACCGGGGTGGGGTGCAGGGGCCGGGGTAGAGACCGTGAGGGACTATGTGGGGGGGTCTTATCCAGGATGGAATAAGCCTCCAAGGTCAGCTTAGCCAAGCTAGGGAACTGCATCTCCACAACGGGGGAAGGGGATGGCGTGGCTGAATGGATTTCCTCCTCAAAGTCTATGAGGGACACCTCACTGGAGGTGCTGCCTGGAGTCCGGGCCCCTTGGCCCTGCCGGTCCCCCTGCTTCGAGGCCGAGACCCAGGCAGCTGGCTTCAGCTTCAGCCCTTTGACTACCGGCTTCTTCAGTGAGAGCCGCTTCAGGCCCACTGTGTTGGAGTCATCACCGTCAGCCACTGGATCATAACATGGCTCTAAACACACACACACACACACACAGCAGTAAAGTCACTGCTATCGACAGGGTAGACTTCATCCTATTAAACTGAAGCAGCAATGTAATGTAATAATTTCAGTTACAGGCATTAACTGGGGTGTGTTCAGGGGCGGGCCCACAGGGGCACCGGCCCCAGCTGATTGGCCCCAACAAAGCCCCCCTCCCTTGTCACTCACAAATTCAAAATATATGAAATATGTTCCCCCTTATGCTCCCCCCTTAAAAAATCCTAGAACATTCCTGTCAATTTAGGATTAGAGTCATTCTTTCCCGAGTCATTCTTTCCCGAGTCATTCTTTCCGAGTCATTCTTTCCGAGTCATTCTTTCCGAGTCATTCTTTTTTGAGATCGAGCAAACTAACCCAGAAACACCACAGTCCCCACCCCTTAAGAATAATCAATGCTAAAAGGCTTTCTGCTCTAGTAGATATTTATGGGGGGGGGGGGGCAACTCACTTTTTGCCCGTCCGGGGAGCTGAGTGGGCCGAGCAGTGTTTGGATCGAAGCCCAAGACGTCAGGGGGGTCCATCGGGTTTCCCAAGTACAGACTGCAAGACAGAACCAGAAGGAGAACCAGGAGATTTCATTAACAGGTGTGGAGGGTTCTGCTGAATCCCACAGAACCTCATTTTAACAGATTCTAAACAGAAATGTCCCCGAATTCAAACAGTGTTACCCTCTAGTGGTGTACTGCAGAGTATTTTTGTTTTTTTTTCCACCAGAATGTAATACTTGGGACACAAGATACAATGATTGGCCTGTGACATCATGATGCCATTTAGCACTGTGCACTACTTGGCAGTAAGAATCTGCAGCTGACTGCGAATATATAAATGGGGTTTTCAACAGAATGCAGAGAAATGAATCCCATCCTTGCGCCTTTATCGTTCGGAATGATCAGTCCTGGGGACCCCCCTACAGGTGCTTACTCGTCGATCTTGTCAGGAAAGCCCCAGCAGCGGTGGGGGTTGGTGTCACCGTGGCCGGTGTGGATGAAGCTGTGCTTCAGCGGCCGGCTGATGTCATGGGCTGAAAGGCCGGCCACCGACGTCACAGCGTTCCTGGGGAACTGGCCCACCTTCAGGGTTCGTTTGTTCTGCCCACGCCACCAGTAGTTCTCTGCCCTGAGGACAAAGGATTACCTGGATGATTATTAATGCTCCTTTCTCGAAGTTTCATAGTTTCCAGAAAGCCCCCACAGGGATCTGATCTCAGACCTGCCTCGATGATGGTGATGATGTCGTTCATCTGGATCTGCAGCTTGTCTGGTTCATCGAAGTCCTGCAGGGCTCGCATGTCCGTGGGCAGGGTCTGGGGGTACGAACACCACAGCATTTCTCCACGTACCACAAACCCTACTTCATAAACCCTCAGGCCCCTCCCTGTCCACTTTAACATCACTGGTTCTGACTTGAAAGGTGTCAAACCCAGATGACGCACATTTGCTTATTGAGGTTCAAAACCAGCTTGTGACCGGCTGTGGCGGTATCTCGATAATATGGAATACCACTTTTTTTTTTTTTTAAATAGTGTCAAATTACTGTATTCCGTGGTATAATATTTGGACGCTGTGACACAAGAAAAATTAGATACTGGCCAAGCGTAATTTACCCAGGGTTTATATCTCATTGCGGTTTATGGCGTCCTCATCCTTGAAACGGAAGTGCCTGGTCGCGTGGCCCTGACTCACCTCCACCAGGAACTCACGCAGAGCCAGGAAGGTGGGCCGGTCGTCAGGCTTCTGGGCCCAGCACTGCAGCATGACGTTGTAGATGTCCTGGGGGCAATCCTCAGGCCGGGCCAGTCGCTCGCCCTCCTTGTCCAGCTTGTGGAGAATCTGAGACACGCAAACACATAACAGCAGCGCTTGGGAAGGAAGGACGAGCTGTACCTGCGACGGATGAGGGTGAAACTACTCCTCATGTTTGATGGGGGTGATAGCTAACAGGGGTGCGGGGGGTGGGGTGGAGGACTGGAGGGGGGCACTCACCTGACTTCCGTTGAGGCCAAGCCAAGGCTCCTGCCCACAGGTGTACATCTCCCACAGGGTCACGCCAAACATCCAGGTGTCGCTAGCGTGTGAGAACGTGCGGGTCTTCAGACTCTCAGGAGCACACCTGGAGGGAAAACACGCATGCACGCACACACACACACACACACACACACACACACACACACACACACACACACACACACCACACACACACACACACCACACACAGCCCACAGAGATATGGTCAAGCTGAATGTTCATAAAATATTCACACAGGACCAAATATCAAGTAACCTTCTATAGAACTTCTCCAGAAAATCTACAGAATTTCTGTGCAATGTAACCTGACTCCTCACAAACACACTGATCCCCCCCCCCCCCCCTCCCGACGGAGTGCTCACCAGGCAAAGGGCACCTTGCGGTGCTCCTGCATGACG